>NW_009609874.1:0-4014 GCF_000690535.1 Cariama cristata
AGCACTGTACCAGCTACTAAGCAGAAAATCTGTCTCTATCCCAGCCAAAACCAGGACATTCACACAGCCATGGAAAGCAGAAACAGAGCCAGGATGTGGAAGCATTAGCTCGTATTTCAGGGAGAGGAGTGTGACTTCTTTTCCCTCCTTTCTTTCATACAATCAGAAAAATTGTGTTAATAGTAGGAAACTGAGAAGGCTTATCAGGAATTTTAAGGAAGATACATGACTGGTGTATTGGGTGCCTCAAATTCCTCCCCGCAGACCAAGGTGACATTTTTTATTCTCAGAGGGACAAAGTGAGAAGTACAAGGAGTCACCCATGTGTGAAGAGAAGGTCAGCAAAAGATGGGAGACCCAGCGGTCACGCTTTGACACCTATGGCAGGAATTAATATTTAACTTTACTCCAGTGTTCCACAGTGCTCCCGTGGTTAGACTAAGTGCCATTGGGATGAGAAAAGCATTTAATCTTTAAATAGAGTTTGACATCTTTTAATCTTTAAACCTCGTCAGGCCTTATTAGTTATTTGATCAACTAGGAAACTGAGTTGCACCAAAAAAAGATGGAAAAGAACACATATCATTATAAATTATTCGGGGCTGCTAAAACAGACATGCTTTACAAAGGAAAGCAAACCTTTCAGGAAGTTTGGGAAGGGCAGGTTGTTTTAAACTGGCCATTGACCCATATTTTAACAACATAAATTTGTGATCAATTGTTTTTGGCCAGTGTTGCGTGGAGGAGCTTTATTCTACTCAGAGAACTTGGCTTTACCTCATAGGATTTTGAGGAAATTTTCTTTGGAAGTGCTTTAGAGTGTGTGTGGAGGGGGGAAGGGAAGGAGAAATAAATTTCTTTTGAGACAGGCACCAAAAAAATTCCATTGTTCTAAGTAAGCTTCGTTATGAGTTAGCAGAACCAAAGACTTGAGGCAGTCACTGCAGTCCCGGCTGTTACGTTTCCCTTCCTCATCCCCATGCCCAAGGACCTCAGCCCCAGACAGGTGCGATGTGTGCACAAGGCTGATTTATCGACACAGCTATGCAATTATGTCATTTTTTCTAGCTCCCGGTGTACTTGGATCCTGCCCTGCGAGCACCTGAGTGGGAAGCTTGTACAGTTGTGTTTTGTTGGACTCCCTTATACAAAAGTGTTCCAGGGACAGGGTGTTCAAAACTCAATCCCTATGCATGCTAGTGGCTTCTACCCAGAAGCCAAGTGAGGTCAATAACTAAAGAAGCTGCATTATTCCCTGCAGCAGCAATCTCATCTCTAGCAACAGATAAAGCTCTTTTCTTTATCCTCCTATTAACGTTAACCTCCTGAGGCTGGAGTTTTTGAGTATCTTTTTCTCTCTTTTCTCTTCTGTTCCTCGGCAGATAATTTTCAGATGGATGTGATTTGATGAAACAAATAATAATGAAATAAAGTTCTTCCTGGGATAAGAGCAAAATTTAGGGAGACACTCCAGCTGTATTAGGACATGTTTCCAGGGGTACAGTGTCTCCTTCTTCCCTAAGATAACTTCAATAACATAACATAGAATTACAATTCAAGATAAATAATAAAAGTGAACTGAGAGTTCATGAAAGCTTCAGGTTCTATAACCAAGGACAGTGGCCTCACATTTATCCATTAAAAAGGTACAGAACAGTGAAACTTAAGAAAATTCAGTAGTATGTGGTTCCTGGACTGCAAGATAAAAGCAGGCAAAATAATTGTTCTTTGTACCGTTTATGCCTTGTATGGTAATTATCTTCCCCGTGTCTCTGATGCCATGTGTGTTACAAAAGATATTCTCCTCTCTTGTTTTCAGGTAACGTTAGTTGAGGATGCCAGCCCCCTGGCGAATATGTGGTGATAAAAAATCCAGAACTCAGATTGGAAAAGCTGAAATGGACAATATGGAAGAGACAAGGGAAAAAGTGCAGATGAAAAAAGAAATCACGTTACTAAATGGAGTTTCTTTAATTGTAGGGAACATGATTGGCTCTGGGATATTTGTGTCACCCAGAGGTGTTTTAATGTACAGTGCTTCCTATGGACTCTCTCTAGTCATCTGGGCGCTTGGTGGGATGTTTTCGCTGTTTGGAGCTTTGTGTTATGCTGAATTGGGAGCATCCATTGTTAAATCTGGAGGCAGTTATGCCTATATCCTGGAAGCATTTGGTGCCTTCGTGGCCTTCATCAGACTCTGGTCTTCCTTGCTAATTATTGAACCAACAACTCAGGCAGTGATAGCAATCACGTTTGCTAACTATATTGTTCAACCAATTTTTCCTCATTGTGAGCCACCATATGATGCAGTCAGGTTGATTGCAGCTGCTTGTATATGTAAGTAAAGTTATGATTCCTAGAAGTTAGAACTATAATTGTAGGTGACCGAGAGATTTTTCTGAATTTCTATTCCTTTGCTTTCTGTGAAAATAATTATTGTCTCTCTAAAACATCTTCTTAGGAACTAATAATCTTTTAGTCGGATGGATTTTATTTGGGACTAGGATTATTAGAGGGGAGAGGAGAATTACAACAATTTGGCTGGGGGAAACTATGGCTGCTGATTAAAGATACTTATCTCTATGGATCATTGGCCTAACTGGCAGCCCACATTTGGTGCATGCTGTCTCTCCCCTATTTCTCGCAAATCCCCAAAAATGAACAAAAAGTCTTAAAATTCATGTGGAATTAAAAATACTCTGCCTAATGTGAGTGTTGTCTCTAGAGAAACTGTGTAGTGTAATCAGACATCCTGCAGAGTTGACTTCAATGTGACTGTATATCTTAGGTGAACATAGGGATAAGCATTACAAATCTGTCCTCCAGTAGATGGACTGTACTCAAATTTTTTTCCTTATAAACATGGATTTGTCAAGCTAGGGTATATGTTCCTTTGAGGCTGTGCTATAGCATGGTCTTTTAAAAATGGCTTAAATTCTAGAACTCAAAAACTTCCAAAAGGATAAACAATTTTAATTTAAGATAATATAATATATACTCACAATTCTGAAAAGGTCTTTTCTGTGTAGCCCTGACTCTTGCCACTGTGGTGCAGAGGAAGTTCACTCCATGGTATAACTTGAGACCATCAGGACCACTCAGCAGTCTAAAAGGCAACTAACCCTATTCCAAAAGACTTTATCAGCTGAAATTCTCCACTTGCACAGGAAAGCAGTTATTTATTAGATGAAAATTTCTTTCCCCAGTGTTCTAGGTGCACCTCATGAAACCCTAACACTTAAGAGTAGTCTTCAAATGCTGATGTTTCTCTAAGCTTCACTTTCTTAGTTATTCTTGCTGTAGTCTTTATGTGAAACAACTGTGTCCTGTAGTACCTCTGATTTCTGAGCTGATGCCCTAGGTGTGGCTGGCAGCTGCTGCTTTCTTATACAGCAAATCAGTTGCCTCACCACTGAGTAGGCTTATAACAAGCATTTTGAGTAACAATCCAGATTGCTGGGAAAAATTACAGTTTATTGTATTAACTGTGATAGGAAATTTAGCAGTGTCAGCAAATTTATTACTAGCTTGAACAATTTTTATAAGGCTCAGCAGCATGGATTTAAGTGGCATATCACCAACATACTGGAGACAACTTATTTAAATCTATATATTCAGTGGAATTTACTGGGAATTCCATGGCAAGATCCCGTTGCTTTGAATATAATTATACTCTGCAGCACATGATACATGCAGTAAACATATCTTTTGCAGTGTTTCAAATAGCGCTTTGTAGCATCACAAATGACTCCTGAATGTTCAGTATTAAAAGCTTCGGTCAGCACTTACTTTATCATTTTTAAGAAATAATCCTATAATTCTTACAGTTGCTGATATATGCTACTGTACTTTTAAGAAAGAGATATATGGTTAAGTTCTACTACAGAGATTTTTTTAATATAGAGCATAAAATCTTATTTCAATGTGTATGCCACATTTAGAGTGATAGAATAGTTTTCGTTCCAAGAGACCTTTAAAGGTCATCTACTCCAACCCCCCTGCAATGAGCAGGGA
>NW_009609874.1:4452-4667 GCF_000690535.1 Cariama cristata
TTGGCGTGGCAACGGCATCAGCCAATTCCCCTAGGACTCTGGGATGCATCTCATCAGGTCCCATAGACTTATATATGTTCAGATTCCTCAGGTGGTCACAAACCTGATCTTCTCTTACAGTGGGAGGGACTTTGCTCCCCCAGTCCCTGCCTTGCGGTCCATCCACTCAAGAAGTGTGGGAAGAGGGATTGCCAGTGAAGACTGAGGCAAAAAAG
>NW_009609875.1:0-2148 GCF_000690535.1 Cariama cristata
GATCCCAGAGGTCTCTTCCAGCCAAATTGCTTCTGTGATTTTGTGATTCCATGAATTCTTGTGAGCGGCTGTTCCCAAGTGTGTATAGAAGCTGCTTTCCCCAGCCACCCACAGTGCACCAGTCAGGCAGCCTCGGGCTTTGCAGTGCAACAGTGCCATGCCATGACCACTTGATGCAGTCAGCCTGCTGGTGACAAGACTAGTTTCAACCCATTCCTACTTTTGGCATAAGGTATCTCCTACAAAGTCTGCTCCCAAATTAGCTTTAGCCCGTTTGGCTGGAATTTCTTCTGTACCTCCTCATGAATTGATGCAGAACTGTGGGTGACACACTGAAAGCTGGAGACATCCGTGAAGTTACATTTTCTTCCCTGCTGAAGGTTCTAATGGTACAGCGTAGCGATTCCATGGCATTAGTTGTCATTAAAAAACAACTAATCCCCCCAGTAATGGGAATTATAGACGTTGTTGAATGCTGGATATACACTGTTTATCGTTTAGAAAATGCTCCATCAGACTTCTCGGATATTGTCTGTTATGCCCTCTGTAGGAAAAATTGTGCACATTTTAGCCCTTCTGTATCAGACCTGATGCATTCTTGAATCCTACTTAGTCAGAAAGCGCCTTGCAAAACATTAAAAACTTTAGTATGGATTTACATCGTGATTAAAGCTGATTCATCATAAAATGAGATGTTGTTTCATTCTGGGACCCACCTGAGGCTGTCTGGGCTTTGCCAAAAAAGACTCCTTTTGGAGATCTGGATCTCCCCATCCCACTAGCTTACCTGTTTTACAAGCTTGGCTGTACCTGGTAGGATTAATTTCATAATGGATACAGCATTTAAACGTTCTTCCCAGAACTGAGTTGTAGGATATATCCCAACATCTTGGAGACTCGCGAAATGACAGAAAGCTTGATGCTCTTGAGCAGTGTTTGAAGGTTGCTTAGATTGAACTCTGGATTGCCTTCAGGGAGAGAAACCTGGCGTGATGAATTGACTGACCTAGCAGCTGAAAAACAAAGAACATTTCAGAGAAGTGGTCTCAGAGAAATTTGCAGATTCAGTCTTACCTTTGGAAAGATTTGGAACATCACTAGCAGACAGAAACTAAGATACTGTTCTCCTTGACCCTCCTCTCTTTTCTGACCCTATTCAGTCTCCTTCTATCTTAACAAAAAAAATGTCAATCCAAAATGTGTGTTATTTTTACAATTTCTGTTGAAACAAGACATTGCACAGTGAATACCATCTCCCAGGAAGCAAGTAAGAGAACAAGGAACGTATTACAGATTTTAATCATGATGAATGCTTTCCAGTCGTGCCTCAGGCAAATTCTGCAAGGAGAGGTGGTAAGGATCTAGAGACAGTAAGTCTATTAACATCTCAGATGAGTTTTGAAAATCAGTTAGGTACATTATTCTGAAAATCCTGTCTCAATGTGTGATAAGTTTCTTCTCGATGGCACTTGTTGCTACTTGCTGCGGTATCAGGTCCTAAATGTCAAAAGCTCAGTGGGGAGCTACAGGAGGTCTGTGCTGTGACTCAGTGTTTGCAGTGTCAGGCTTCTATGTTGGCAGTCTGTGTAATGTAATAAGGAAATAAATGTTGTATTATCTGATTTTGCTTAAAAAGGAATAATTGCATAATTCAGCAGTTCATAGTGCTTTTGAAAAATCAGATAATCACAGAATCCCAGAACTGATTTGGTTGGAAGAGACCTCTGGGATCATCGAGTCCAACCTTTGCCCTCACGTCAACTAGACCATGGCACTAAGTGCCACCTCCAGTCTTTTCTTAAACCCCTCCAGGGATGGGGACTCCCACCTCCCTGGGCAGCCCATCCCAATGCCTAACGACCCTTTCTGGGAAGAAATGTCTCCTCATTTCCAGCCTGAACTTCCCCTGGCACAGTTTCAGACTATACCCTCTTGTCCTGTCACGGGTTGCCCGGGAGAAGAGGCTGACTCCAACTTCGCTACCCCCTCCTGTCAGGTCGTTGTAGAGAGCGATCAGGTCTCCCCTCAGCCTCCTCTTCTCCAGACCAAACCCCCCCAGCTCCCTCAGCCGCTCCCCATCAGACTTGTGCTCCAGACCCTTCACCACCTTCGTTGCTCTTCTCTGGGCTCGCTCCAGCACCTCAAGGG
>NW_009609876.1:0-9085 GCF_000690535.1 Cariama cristata
AGAGTGTGGCCAGCAGGTCAAGGGAGTTTATCGTCTCCCTCTACTCTCATGGAGGCCATAGCTGGAGTCCTGTGTCCAGTTCTGGGCTCCCCAGTTCAAGAAAGACAAGGAACTACTGGAGAGAGTCCAGTGGAGGGCAATGAAGATGATGACAGGACTGGAGCAACTCCCTTATGAGGAAAGGCTGAGAGAGCTGGGTCTGTTCAGCCTGGAGAAGAGAAGACTGAGAGGGGATCTCATCAATGCTTATAAATACCTTAAGGGCGGGTGTCAACAGGATGGGGCCAGACTCTTTTCTGTGGTCCCCAGCGACAGGTTAAGGGGCAACGGGCACAAACTGAACCCTGGGAAGTTCCACCTGAATATGAGGAAAAATTTCTTTACTTTGAGGGTGACAGAGCACTGGAACAGGCTGCCCAGAGAGGTTGTGGAGTCTCCTTCTCTGGAGATATTCAAAACCTGCCTGGATGCGATCCTGTGCAACCTGCTGTAGGTGAACCTGCTTTGGTGGAGGGGTTGGACTAGATGGTGTTCAGAGGTCCCTTCCAACCCACACCATTCTGTGATTCCTGCTATTGCTCTTTGTTTGATGATGGCTTAAGACTGAAAAATGAGGCTGATCTGGCAATGTTTGCTTTACCAAATTTTCTGTGTACTGGCCTGATGTGGTGAAGTACCAGTATATGCCTGGTGTTCAGCACCCACAGGACAGCTGATGAGACTGAATTTCACCTCTGTGATTCAGCAGTAGCAAGGCATACAATTCTTCTCTGTCGTGGCTGTAGTGGGGGTATAACCTCCTCTCATGAGCTGTTCCTCCAAACCATCACCTTTTGAAAAATTTTTGGTTGGTTGTTTTTTTTGTTTCTTTTTCATGCCTAGGTGTTGTCCTGAGTCTCTGCTCAAGTCTCTACTTTCTCTTAGCCCCTGCAAGTTTTCACCGCTTCCAAGGTTAAGTAATGAGGTTAAGTTTAAGATGGGGCCCAGTTCAAAGTATGAAAGGATCAAAGTGTAAGCAGTCCCCTTGATTTGTGTCTATGGAATCTGGCTTTCAGTGTATCTGCCCCTAGAAGCCAGCTCAAGACAGAGGCTCTCCTGGCCTTTACATTGCATCTCAAGCCGCTTGTCATGTAGCTTTTGCTCAGAGATCTGTAAATAGATTTGTTTGTTATTCAAAAGCAGCACAGAAATGTTGAATAAAAAGAGATGCCAAAGTCTCAACTGACATGCATGAATGTAGCTCTATACATAAGGGTTATGGCATGATACCGAGTGGACAGGCTTTCCAAAGTCTTACTAAAGTAACACTGAGGGTGAACATTATTAAGGGCGTCTTGTATGGTACACAATAGATACCCTTATAACAATACAGATTCTAATGTATATGACACATTGTCTGCTAATGCTTTGTTAGCTGTTTGACTGCGGTAGTCTCAAATGCAAAGACTCCCTACATTCTTATAATTATAGTAATTAAAGCAGTAATAAATAAACTACACAAACCTTGTGACTTAGTGTATCTATGCAATGTTCACATTGATCTTTTTTTTTTTAATATGTGCAAGAGCATGGCCTGTCTCCTATGCACCTGGGGAAGAACTGAAAGGGACAGCTTGTACTAGAAGTTTTGCCATCACACAGTGACAGTAAAGACCTTGGGTCAAGTCCTGCCACTGGTGGCTGGTCGTGTGCATAAAACACCAGTGTGTCAGTGGGCATAAGGAGGTTTTGCAGTCCACATTCAGATTGGTATAAGTAGAGATATGATAAACAACATGTATTCTATAAGTAGGCTTTGGAAGTGAATAGCTGCTCAGTCTGAAGCTGGATATGGGACAAGGAAGGCATTTTTAATAAAAGCAAGGGTGAGGTTTATAGGACGTGAGACTCCAGTCTCCCACTGACACGTTTTCTTTCTCTGTCTCAGTGAATTTCAGTACCTTACGTTTTCGATATTGATACTTCAAATACTATTTTTTTCTTTTTTATATCTATACATACCAAGTGTTTGACAAATTCAGCTTAAACTTAGGAATCGATTCAAATGAATTAAAACTACAGCTTTTGGTGACATGACAGCTCATCAAGGAAATACTTGTGTGTATCCTGTTGGAAAGTAGCAGAAAGACCTCTGTCCTCTGAAAGACTCTGTCCTCTCTCCCTTGTCCTTTCCCTCTCTGACACTAGTTTTGCAATTGACCCCAGAGTCAGTGGCACCAGGAACAGACCAAAGACCTCTTTCTCTAGATGCTGGGCATCCTAAAGCCTCTCAAATCTACATTTAGCAGTGACTTTTCATAGCCTGACTGGATGAGAATGTTTCTGCCGTGATTAGTAACTCCTTATGGTATTTTTGTAGATATAAAATGTCATGAAAGCCACTGCACATTTTGCAAAGATAGATTAAGAAGAAAAACTGCTTAACTTGTGGTGACCTCTCATAGAATTATGATAGCATAGCCCTCTGTGCTATCAGTCTGCTAGTCAAATGTTTCCTCTCTGCAACACAATAAACATCAGTGTAATTTACGTTAAAGTAGTTGGTGATGAAATGTGCCCAAAACACAGATGTGTACGATGCGGTGATCCGGTCAGTTCCCACGGGAGCCAGTGCAGTACTGCCGTCTGCACAGAGGCTGGCTCCAGCTCTGGCTGCAGGGCAGGACCTGCTACCGCCTGCTTGCCTCCTCGTCCTATGCTTATAAAACCCTTTGTGCTATAGGTACTCCAGTCTGGAACTGGTACTGAAATACTCTGTGGCAATACTGATAAATATCTCTGAGAACTGGGCTATTTAGGATTTGTTTGGCTTGACTGTGTTTGTTTTGGTTTTTTAAGCTTGAATCTTTTGTACGTTCCAGTTGGAGAGTGTAGGATGCTCAGTTCCTGTCATAGCAAGGTAAACCTGCTGTGTGATGCAATATTTAGTTTCCTCTCTTTCCATTCTTTGTGTATTTTAGATTTATTTTTTTCATTCACATTCTATTTCCAGTTATCTGGACAAATGGAAACTATTTCACGCTAAATGTTTATGATATTCAAAATTACACTGTCAACACATGATGAAATATATTTATTTGTAGCACCACCAAAATAACTTTGGCATTGCTAATAATTTAGGATGTACTGCCATCTAATGGCTTTGCTAACCATAGAGGAAACATAAGGGTAAGCTTGGCTCACAGTACGTTCAGAAAGAGAAATGAAAAAGTTTTCAGTTACGATATGGAAAAGTGTATTTAAAGTGTATTGCTGAAGAGAACGTGTACAGACTTGGCTCCTTTTTGGCTATTTGAGGTGCTGCAGTCTTTCACAGCCCTGCCCTGGTCTGCTGTAGGAGTATATAAGTAAGTACAGGGATACATTTGTATTTTACTGACATGTAACTTGAAGAATTCTTAAGTCTCTGTCATTAAACTTAATGGTGCTTCTTAGAACAGAAGTTCAACAATATTTTTGAATTCCAGTTTTAGAGAGGTCTTCCTCTGGCTGTGGCTTGATCTCTTGTAGTGGTATAAGAAAGTAAATGAATGCAGCCTGTGGCACTCTGAAAAAGAGGAGTTTGGCAGGACCAGCTCTCACTTCCTCTGCCGAGAACCCCCTCCAAAACAGCCTTCCTGATGCATTTCGCCATGCGGACGTGCGGAAACAATACCTGCTCCCAGCAAGGCTTTGAATACTTCTACTGGCAAACAGATTTCTTTTTGCTGCCGATGATTTAGCGATGTTGGAGCCTGAGCCTCAACAGCCACAAGCTGCTGGCCAGAGTCAGCAAAACAGTTGGTGCATGGGGGACCCCCCTGGGACCGTGCATGGGAAATCCTGCGAAGAGGGGATCGCGCTTCTGCCTGTGCTTTGTGCAATTGAGATTGTTGCTCCTGCCGTCAAACAGGAAAAATTGGTGAATGATTAACAGTGTGAAAGTGTTTTCAACTTGCCTCTGCAGCCCCATCTCTGACTCTGTTCCTGTACTGTCCATTGCTCTGTGAAGCTCCCCTGAACAGTCACGCACATCCTGTTTCTCTCACAGGACCTGTATTTGGCTTCCCCCAACCTCCTTCTACTCAGTGCCTGTCCCTGTGTGCCTGACCTGAGCTGTGCTATGGATGCTGCTTTGCTGATGCTGCACCATCCCAGAAGCATCCAAGGGTCGCAGGGACCCTCATGTGTGTCGCTGCCTATGCTCAAAGGGAGATCTTGGGGTAGGAGCAACGCTGTGGCTGAAGTGATGCTCCAGAGCAGCTTTTCTCCAAGTCTGCACCACCCTGGGAATGGCTCCACTTTTAGAATTGTTCCTTGATCAATTTAAACTGATTATCTTTTGTTAAACCACACCTTGGAGTATCACTCATCAGTCCTGCGTAGTACTAGGTGCATGGCACAGTGCAGCTGTCCAATCAGTGTTGCAGACAGTTTCTTAATCCTGTTTTATTTCCCTTGATGACCCCAGGAGGAGTGGAGAATGTTAACTTCTCCTTCATGCTGATTTTGTTAGTGGCAATCTTGTGTGCGTGTCTCATATCCAGAATGCATAAATTGAAGATGCTCTTAAAAAACAGTGTGTATCTCATCTATTGTGGTTCACATCTCAAGCTTAACTGAAGGCGGGTTGTCGGTGGGAAAGGTATGACTGCATAAAAATATAATAGTTACAGAAAGAGACATATTTTAAGTGGTCCAACTAGGTAAAAGTTCTAGCTATGACATTAAATTGCTTAGTTCCCTTAAGATTTGAAGAGTTAAATTTGCATTCAAATTCTCTTGACATAAACAGTTAATACATTTATTAAAATCTTTTAAAAAAAAAAAAACCCACAACATTGTCCTTAAGTTACCTATGCATAATGATGGCCTCTGTGAGTACAAATGAGTTGAATTAAATGACTAAAACTGTCATAAGCATATGAAGATCATTCTATTGGTGTCCAATAGAGTACATCCCTAGTTATTGCTATAGGCCTCTGATTGATCAGCGCTATGGACTTGTTGCCCTGGGGAAATGAAGACTTCAAAGAAGTAACTGCTGGCAGTAGAAAAGTCACTCTGGAAATATGCACAAGGAAGTTATATATAGTAAAGAAAACTGTTCTCCGCCCTATGCGTAGGGAAGGCGCATACAAAAGGGTTATGCTTCAAAAGGGAAGTTTCTCTTCTCTGCAGTAAGAGGACCAGTGAACAAGAAGCGCAGACTGGAGTTTGTCGATGTGTGCAAGGTTTTCAGTAAAGAGTGAGCTGAGGCTATTCAGACACAACCTCTCCCTGCCAGCCTGCTTGCCTGAACCCCTGCCTGAACCCTAGGACAAGAGGTAACTGGCACATTGCACATACATTTTTCTTCCCAGCTTCTTCAAGCCTGCAGTTGGGTAATCCTGGCCTAGGATCACCCCTGGTCCTAATAGATTTGCACCCAAGGTCACTCTGGCTTGGGCCCTGCATACCCAATGGTCACACTGTTGTTCTAAGAGTGATTTATCCTCCCACACCCAAATGAGCTCTCTATGGCTGTGTCAGATGGTACACGTGCAACTGGGAAATTTGATTTTTCACTTGAACACCAAAATTCCACAATGGATGAAGTTCTGTTAAATGTCTTGTAACTTTGATCATTTTGAATGAAACATCAGTTGCCAACAGGAGGTCAAAGGAAGTAATTTAAACTTGTAAAGGAAGACATCAGTTAGGGTTTAATGTGTTTGGCCCAAGCTGAACTTTCAAACAGGATCTTAAGTCACTCTTAGGTTGGTCTTTGTCTGAGCTGACTCCAGCAAGCACAGTGCTGCTGTTCAAATACAGTAACTATTGAGTAATAAGGTTCTTAAAATTATTTCCAAAAATGCTTGTACAATGTAACAAAAACTAGTGAGATGATAAGCTAGTTCAGGAGGAAGAGCAATGTTTTGTGCAAGGGGATTTTTCTAGTATGGAAGAGACAGAGAAAGGTGGGAAAAACGGCTTTTCTGTTTCCATTGCAGAGATAAGGCAGCAGAATTTTGGATTTCTTCATCTTGAAAAAATGTGATGTCAGCTAGTAAAATCTGCCCTTTTAACAGCTTAGCAGCTCATTTGTAGCTAGCTTTAGCATTGATTGATTAGAACCGAATCCTAATTTAATTCAATAGAATTAGCAACTCTACGTTTTCCTACCTGGGAATGATGTTGCTCCCTTGGTGTATTTTCCCTTGTTCTTCCTACCCAACTGTGCCTTTCCTGGAGCGATGGAAAAAACCCTCCTCTTACCACATCCTGTGTGTGTGCTTCTTGCCCACACCCATGCAGAAACATCAGCAACAGTACAGGCACTTGCTGAATCTTACAATATTGATGTTCTGAGCTGGTGAATTAATTATAAATGACTTGTTCACTAGGTTGGGGTCCCAAGCACAGACCTCAGCAGTTCTTGCCATGGAGACCGCCCTTCATCAGGCAGCTGGGCTAAAGATAAGTTCACATTAGTTTAACCTGTGTCCCTTTTAGAAAGAAATTTGTTTGTCCAGCCCGTGTTTGCTCACCTTATCTTGACCATGTTCTCCACATTATCTGCGCTACCTGTGCCCTGTGGATTGTGCCTGGAGTCCCTGTAACAGTGTCTTCATCTCTCCTTCCTATCCACTCCCTTTCCATTGCATTTACCTATGGGAGTGCTGTTTGAGTGCTGTGCAAATCAACATGTGACAAAATTAAGTCATTGGCTTTTTCTCAGCTGTTTGTTTATGGCAGCTGGTCCTTCACAGTGGTGTGCTAATGGGGCAGGTCAAGAAAAATATAGGAGTGCAAGGAAAAAATGAAGATAACTTCTGCAAAACCTGGGTATAAGAGAGGCACTGTGGGAAAGATCTTACAATTTTGTCATTGGAGCCTTTCTGAAGCAGAACCAGGCATATCTCAAAGCCGTAAAGCAAGCTGGATCAGAAAATTGGCAAAGTTTGTTGATTCAGTTTTGGTCTTTGTCTGAAGCTGAGGGGCTGTGAATGCTGCTGAAAGCAGGGCTCTCCTCCCGCTGCTGCAGTTTGAGGATTGCAGTGGTTTATGGTGATGGGTGAGGGAGTGAAAAGAGGTTTGAATGGAAAGCTGGACTGCTGGAATGCACTGGTTTGGACTGCATTGTATGGGGAAGGACATCATTCCCATCTCTGCTTTGCAGCCTCAAGCAACTGCTTTGGAGCAGAAGAGATGCTGTAGAGGAGATGGCTTCCCATCTGGTGGTTTCTCTGCCATGGGGCTGCGAAGTAACATCCCTTACCTATGTGAGCAGATGCTCACTTCCCTTGGAGCTCCACCTACCTATGAGGGCAGATGCCACCACCAGCTTATTGGCAACCCCCAGCCCATTGCTGAAGGGGCAAAAAGGAAGGGATGACATTGCCATAGAGATTTCATACACAGAGTCACACAGGAGTGGGCAGGGTGCTGGGAGGATGTGCCTAAGGAGGAAAAAAGAATTAATCCATGTTATATTCAGTCCTAATTTTTTGCTTTTGTCTCTGTTTCCAGACTTTTATTTGCTGGAGTGACAGAAAAGACTTTGAAGACATATGTATTTCCCTCTATTTACATGCCTTGATGTCCTCGCAGATACTGGAATACAATGAGCAGATTTCCATTGCCCTTGTGCTCATTTGAGTTTGTATGTTTCATCCTCATGAAGAAATTTTGTCATGCACAGGTTTGTGGAATCTCCCTGTCTCTCCTTTGCTCTGGCTTTGCTCTCTGCAGCTCAGTCAGGTATGCCCATCCTGGACATTTGCATGGATCCAAATATTTTGAATAAGAAAGTTCTGGTTTACATGTTCTTGTGATTCACTCACAAATTTACACTGGAAAACTTAGCTGCAATGACAGCCTGGTTGTGTTCTTGTAAAGCAGTCCTGCCAAAAGGGTAGGTTGTTATATATACTTTATATAGTTCAACCTGGAGCTTGGAAGTTCTTTCTTTTTTTCTTACCCTTCCCTTTAGCCTTCTTGGCTTGGCTGTGACCAGCTGGGGTTTTAGGCTGTCGCTGGTGTGCTGTCCCCCCTGGACCCACAGCCAGAGGAGCAGGCAGCTTCCCAGAGCCTCCAGCAGACAGCTGATACTACTGAAAATTATCATCTCTTGCTTTTCCATTCCGCTGCTTACTTGCAGCTTAGTTCAAAGTCTTAATTTTTCAGAACAACAAAATCATGTAGTGTCTTCCTTGCATGAGTAAAATTGCTGCTGGGCATTTCCAGCGTATGGCTCTTTTAGATATATTTTGACCTTATTCAGCCTTAATGCTTTTCTTTTAACACAGAAATACTGAGGGAGAGAAGTGATATTGAACCAGGTCTACCTTATTCATACTTAGGAATTATTGCTGTCTTGCTACACTAATGATGGCTGTTTTGTATGACATACAGTATATTTCTAGGACATCCACACAACCAACTACATTTGGGTCCAAAGGTTAGCCCAAACCTGCCACTAAGTGCTGACTTGCAATCTGTGTGCGTGGACATGAATGAGGTTGGGCTCTGATTGAGATATCCCCAGTGCAGTGTAGATCTGGCCTTCAGAACTGCATTGCTTAAACTGTGTTAGAGGACATTTTGTCTCTCTGCTCTGCAGTGCCAAGGCTTTCTGGTTTGGTCTGTGTTTTGCTGTTTGCCTTTGCATGACACGGTTCACTCAGACTGACAACTGACTTTGCTGTGCACACGTGACAAAACCCTACCTATCTCCAAGTAGTTGTGGTGGCACTTGATCAATGTGGCTTTTTTTCATGTTATGCAGATTCAGTGTTCATTTTCCCCAATGGCTGCAGATAATTGGGACAATTGGCCAGAAAAAGGAGAGTAATGTGCGTGTACCAGCCACAAACAGGGTAAATACAACCGAAGGCATGAAGGTCTGTGAGCTCTTTTAATATAGTGCTCTCCTGGGAATTACAGACCAGTGGAAAAAGTTTCCAATTGCGGGCTCTCATTAGAGTAACAGGCAGCCATAGCTGCTCCCAGCACACTCTTTTAGCTGTTTAAAATCATAGAATCATGGAATCATAGAATCATTTAGGTTGGAAAGAACCTTCAAGATCATCACATCCAGCTGTTAACCTAACACTGCCAAGTC
>NW_009609877.1:0-10489 GCF_000690535.1 Cariama cristata
AAACCATTGCCCCTTGTCCTCTCACTACATATTTATATTTAGGAGCCGATGTGATCAGATAAGCAGGGATGTCGCAAGATTTCTTAGCAACAGTAAGGGAAAACACTGGCCCCAGTCAGGAGGAGGTGATGTTATGGGAGCCAGAAGGCCAAAGTCCTTGACACCACAGGGTGCCCAGCTCCAGAGAAACCTGGTAGCTAAGCCACTGAGGAGCAGGATAATCAGCATGGTACGAAAAGGCTTTGACTCTGTTCTGCCAGCATCTCTGAAATCAAAGTGTATCTGTGACATGTTTTGATCTTGAGAATTTGGATGATCGAATGGAAAGCATGTGTCATCAGAGTTTTTTTCATCCAGCTCGAAGCAAGAGCTTACTTTTCAGCAATTTTGATTTTAAAATGATGCTGTTCCTTTCCAGAGAAGATAGAGGAGAGGCAGTGAGAGGTGACACCACCATTAGCTTTATAAACTCTTATGGAGCAGTGGTCTGATTTGGCAATTCTCTTGAAAATAATTAGAACAAGGTTCACATAAGAAAATGGCCAGGCTTATTTAGCCCGTCATTTAGATAGTTGCCTTCAGACTTGCCGCGCATCTATTTGGATTCTGCATCTTGCTAAACAATAACAGCATGTTTTTTAAAAAGGTTCTGTTGCTCCATTTCAACACCTACAGCTTAGGAGAATTTATTGTGCAGTCACCTTTTTGTATCTACAATTCAACACCTTCACTGTAGATGATTTCATCCATGGACAGTATCCTCGACACTAAAGCAACAATCGTTTTCTTTGCAATGCAGTGTGCTGAGCATAATTAGAGAGTTTGAAACATACCTAAAAATAATTTGTAGGACAACAGCATCTGATTAGGTTGGATGTAGAAGTCTGCCAAGTAGCACTAACTACTGTCAATTGTAGCACCGAAAGAACTTTAAATGAATAAGAAATGTAATTTAAATGGCGACATCAAGATGATGAAACTAGTTTACGTAATGAAGGAAAATAAGAATTAATCAAATATATTTTGTGCAGAAAGTCCCTCTACAACTTAATGTTATAAAAGTTAATTCTCACCATTGTTGTGGCTGTTGATGTGTTTTGTTTTTTGAAACAAGACTAATTAGCCTACATAGATTTCTGTGTTTAGATAAAAATTAGTGTTCATTGTGGTCCTTTGGATGCTGGCATGATGTGCTTTGTAGAACTAATCCTTTCCACAGCCTGTCACATAATTAGTGTTGGTACGCCTCTGCATTGATGATTTGAGATACTGATGGTATATAATTTTATCTGGAAACATTTCTTGGGACCAACAAGTTACACAGTGATTGCCTACTAGTACTTTTTGTTGTGTTTCCCATTTGCAAAATAGTTAATGAGCCCTGAGAAGATGCTTTTTTCTCCCAAACACAGATTTTTCCAGTTTTTCCGAATTACTTTTGAACTCGGAGCAGGCACTCTCCTAAGAGCAAGAACAGGTGTCTGTCTGGGGCAGCAAAACTGTCTGCACAGGTAACTTCAAGCTGGCAAGGTTGGTTGGGCATTCAGCAACAGACTGGTTGGGCTGGGCAGTTTGCCTAGGGCAGCAGACCCCTCTGGAGCTTACCCTGTTTGATTTGGCCAGGCAAATACAGACTAATGCTCATTGAACATACGGCTGTACTGCTTCATGTGTAAGCCCTCCTCTGATAAGAAGTAATTTTAAGCAGCTGGGTAGCCTTGGACTTAGTAAGTGGCTGGTTTCTGTCTTAGACAGGAAAAATGGGCAGGTACTGAGTAAATAAATTAGCCCAATTAAATTTTATTTCTAGTATAGCATTGGGTAAACATGGATATTAAGGCCAAATTTCAAGTATTAGCTAGAGATTATATAGGAAGGTTCAGTAGGGCACAGAAAGAAAAATCCTTGTCCCTGGGGGGTAGGCACAGGGCCACCCCATAGTTACTTCTGCTACCTGGTAACTGTGGGGTCCTGGTAGTTGCCCACGTCCTGCCATCCATCAAGAAAAGCAGCTTAGGAAATTAGCAGAGGAATCTCCCTCCCCACCCAAGGATTTCTGGCTTCTTGCATAGTCTTTATGGTTGTGAAGAAAAATCTTAGGCTTGATCAACCTCATTCTTTTCTCATGACTTTCCTAGGAGGGGTTGACTGGTTGTTCATATCATAAGCTATTGTGACCTAAGACACTAATAAACCTTTAACAATATAAAACCTACCATATCATTAACTGAGTCACTCACCTGACAAGGTATCTTTGCTTATGAATAGATTAAACTTTCAGGGTTGTGGGGTTTTTTTGTGAAAGATAAACCAGAACTCAGCATTGCTCTCTACAACAGGTACATCCTCCAGGGAAAGAATAGAGAAAATTCATGACAAGACAGAATGTGCAATTAACTGGATAATTGGTTCCACCAAAGAATGGAGATAAAAGAGGGATGTCAGGCTACTTACCTGGTGTTGAGGTAACAATGCTATGTTATCTGAAACACAGTGTTTGGTAAGCACAGCATTAGTGGCAGGTGGAAAGGTCTGCAACCTCTGCATTGTAGGCAATGCTAAACTGATGATTTAACAGCACTGAAATACGCAGGAATGACAGCAATATTTAGACAGCTTGGCTGTTGAGGTAGACAAGATAAAACGAAGGAAATTTTGATACTAAGAAATTAAGAGCACAAGTGACAAAACAGGAGGAATTAAGTGTAGTGTTAGGAAAGAGAGGGAACGTGAAGATGAAGTGGGAAGTGGAATTTTCCCTTGTGGTATTAAGACTTACTAAGCTTGAAAAGATCTGGAGAAGTAGGATTTGTGCAAATGCAAACAAGATGAAAATGCGCTAAAGTGATGGTGTTTTCCATAGCGCCTTGGTGGATACAAAAACTGAACTTTTACAGAAGCAAAAGAAGGACTACGGTACCACATACAGTGCATGGGCTGAACGCTTTGCCAGATATAAATACTTAGCATCATTATATTATCAGTAACTGATTCTCAGGAGTAAGTGTCCTGGTTGTAAACTGAATGTCGGGAGTAAAAGTACGGTGGACATGAGAAGATGCAAAGGCATAGTACCAGAGTTCTTCAGGAAAGCATCAGTCAGTGGAGGTCAAGAAGCCGCATACAAATAGCTTGGTATGAAACCACCGCTGTGTGAGAAAGAGCTTCTCTGGTCTTGCACTTCTACAGAAAAGGAAATTCTGCAAAATGATGTCCTCATATCAAAATTGGCTGTGCAAGAACAGCAGAAGCATCATCTCAGAGAGCTGTCACAAGGGCAGAAAAGGAATTCCTTCCTCATAAAAACACCCTATAGTTAAAGGGAAGGAGAAAGACACTATGGAAATACTCAAATTCCTTATATTTCACATTTTATAACTATTTCCTCCTCTTTTCACTGCATCTTTAGCAAAAAACTCTAAAGATTTATTAACATATGTTAGCCATGGTATTAAGAAAGACAAGAATTTTTTTTTGAAATCTCAAATATTATTTAAAAGTGTGATGATGTAGAGAGGCAGGGACATATCATATCCATGATTCTCATTTATTCCAAAGAGATTAGCACGATCTATTGAATACATAGGTGTAGAAACTGCCAAACTCATGCCAATAAGTGACATTTAAAAATGAGAACAACAAGAGCTTTCCCCTTTTCTTTCCAGTAATATTATGGGACAAAAAAAATTCTTTTAAACATAATGAAAAAATGTCATTAGCTACAGCACCTCTACTTGTAAGGCTGCACTTATTCTAGCAAAATGTGTATCATAAAGAAGACTTTTTATTAGACTTCCGTTAGATGCCGGAATTTCATAGGTATTCTCACAGGAAATTGTCAGATAACTTCAAGGTGAGTTTTTGTATCTTGGACTGGAGCTTCAAAAAACCATAAAGTGAATTATTGCGCATTTTATTTCCACAAAGTTAGACAGCTGGGAACTGAATGTTATGTTTTGTTGGGTTTTTGAGTAAATGTCTGGGGATCTGTAAACAGGGTAAAATAAACAACTACTGGGGTAATATAAATTAGGAACCAGGATTGTTGACAATGAAAGTACTTTTAATGTGCTTTTAACAGAGGGACCGTTTAACTAATGAGGTACACATCAATAGTGTATTTTAAAGTATTAATATATAATGTTCACGTATTTGTTAAAGCATAATAAATCTGATACAGATTCTCTCACTATTTAATTAGGCATTTAGCTAGATTGCAGTAAACGGGCTATTTAATCTAGCCATTTATATTTAATCAAATAGCCACATTCTTGTAATTACCATCTTGTAAATACCAAGTTAGATGCCCCATAAAAGTACAAATGGATAAGAACACAGCTTCAATAAATTATCCTCCTCTTGTTTGGGACTTAAAGCCAAATGCAGGATGTGCCAGTGCTCTATGTAAAAACGGTCTCAGTGTCCTCCAAAAACCATCAGTCACCACCTATGCAGCGCCTAAACACAAATCTGCTGGCGAAAATAGTCCTGGCTGGAGCTGCTGCCTCCCCAAGCGGAGAAGCCTTCAGTAGGTTTGGTGTCCCACCATAGAAGCATAGAATGATTTGGTTGGGAGGGACCTTAAAGCCCATCTTGTTCCAACCCCCCTGCCCTAGGCAGGGACACCTCCCACCAGACCAGGTTGCTCACAGCCCCATCCAATCTGGCCTTGAACACTCCCAGGGATGGGGCACCCACAGCTTCTCTGGGCAACCTCTGCCAGCGCCTCACCACCCTCACTGGGAAGAATTTTTTCCTAATCTCTCATCTAAATCTTCCCTCTTCCAGTTTAAAGCCATTGTCCCTTGTCCTACCACTCCATGCCTTTGTACAAAGTCCCTCCCCACCTTTCTTGTCGGCCCCTTTAGGTACTGGAAGGCTGCTCTAAGGTCTCCCCGGAGCCTTCTCTTCTCCAGGCTGAACAAACCCAACTCTCTCAGCCTGTCCTCACAGCAGAGGTGCTCCAGCTCTCAGATCGTCTTCGTGGCCTCCTCTGGACTCGTTCCAACAGGTCCACCATGCTCCACTGTGGTTCCAGCCCTTGGGGCTGGGATTGCCAGTGGCTCCCTGTAGGTGTGGGTGCCCTGTGGGGTTGGGGAGCACTGCAGTGGCCCTTCACACGCTGCCCAAGGGAGCTGGGAGGGACTCGCTTTGGTTCTCCACTTCCTGCTTTTATACCAGTTTTAGAAAATTATGTGGATCTTCTGAAGAAAGCCCCATAATCAGCTTGTCTTTTAGCATGCAATTTCTGATCTCTTCTTCAAGCACTCCAGATTAAACAATAGAAAAAAAAAACATAACAGAGCAGGAGTTATTTTGTTCCATGTTACACCAACATAGTAGATGAAGTTGCAGCCAGCAGAGCCTCATTCCCCCATTTCACCATGTCTAACAAACCCAGTGACAAAGACATTGTGCCTGCCTACTGGGATCTGAAAAGCCCCTTGGCTTCCCATGGCTTCCCAGCCATCTCCACGAAGCTGAGAACCTGCCCAGGGTGGGTAGAGCTGGGAGCATCGTCCCAGCCCACGGCTGGCTGGACGTACAGCTGTGGGAACCCGTCCCGGGCAAAGGGAGCGGGAGCCAAGCCCAGGGTGCTGCCCAACACAGGACTTGCAAGAGAGAACAAAAGTCCTGCAAGGAGGCTCCATGTGGTCTACGGGGCAACAGTTGGTTCACATGAGAGGGTGGCTTAACCCGTGTATGTGGTGAGGAGAGGGTCCCTGGGCAGGTACTGAACCTAGGCAGGCGCTCACATGAACTCTTGTCTCTGATGTCCTTCCCTTACACAGAGCATAAACCTTTTCATGAGTCCCTCCCCACCCCGGTAAGGAAGACTGGTAAAGAGAGGAGGAAGATACTGGGGAATCCAGAAGGTTCTAAGAAAGTAACAGAAAATGAAAGCAAGTTGGACTCCAAGTAATAGGGAGAATTTTAATCAAAAAGAAAAAAAAAGTAAGATCGTAAGAAAGATAAACACAAATTGCTAAATAAGATGGAATAATTAAATGTGCATCAGAAAGTGATATGGAGAAAGTGGCATCAGTATACAAGAAATAAGAAAAACGCAAATAAAAATTGTTGGGTGTGTGTAGTAGTAAAGCTACTAATACTAATGTAGAAGCAATGCTTCTGCTTCTGAAATTACTTGGAAGCATAGTTTGAAGTGGAATTGAAAAATGAGGCACATAGTTCACTACCAAAGTTGCAAAGTTAAATATTGCCTATCAAAATGTGGTAGACCACAATAAAAAAATGAAAGTGAATTAAATAATTTACTTCTTCAATTTAACACAGAAAATATTTGAGAAAGGATGCAGCAAAGATTGGATTACTTTTCTACATGGCCTTTTCTCCTCATCTGCTGACTTCTGTGTCATTTCCCCTACTTACTTTCCTTGGACTAGTTTAAAAGAAAATAATTTTTACTGCAGGTAATTTTATTTAACCTTTTCTTGAAGTCACTTGTTTAAAACAATGTAAAGATTACCTCTGGATCATTCATAAAAGTTCACATGTATAAAAGTCTTCTGAATGCAAAAGATGTTTTCAATATATTTATTTTTTCCATGCTATCAATAGTTCTGAGATTTGCATTTAGGATCAAAACTTTTGGTACAATTTGAGCAAAAGACGTGCACATTTCACATGGTAATTACCTGAATTTACTTTTGTCCTTCATCCAGCTACAGCTTTGTTCTCTGAAAATACTTCCTTTCCCTAAAAATGGTTGATAAAAACCCCTATCTCAAACTTTAGAAAAGTATAATGGCATTTTTTAATGATCCAATGTAATTTAAGAAGAGCAGTGGATAATTTCATCGCATGTTCTGTTCTCCCTCCCATTGCAAGAACTCCCAGTGATAGCCATAGGAATTCCACAAACCAAACAAATGCCGTATGTAACAGATGCCTTCTGAGACAGACTATAGCTTGAAGAGAAAGGGTGGTACCACCTAGGTTTAGCCTGTGATTATGTCTGGACATACATTGCCTAGAAATTGCCTAGAAGATTCATTTGAATTTCAAAATTTGTTTTGGCTGGGTCCATGCTCGTATTGTATTCACTTTC
The DNA here is from genome assembly GCF_000690535.1 of Cariama cristata. Classification (NCBI taxonomy): domain Eukaryota; kingdom Metazoa; phylum Chordata; class Aves; order Cariamiformes; family Cariamidae; genus Cariama; species Cariama cristata. Next base: position 7,073 of record NW_009609877.1, read on the forward strand.
TATTTGAGTCAGGAACAAATTTATACCTTGTGTTCAAATGAACAGCTTTAATTCTGATTCACAAACAGCAGATATTTAATGTTTCGCAAACGAGCCACAGGACAATGATTCATCAGAGATTTTGTGACTGTATTAGAAAAACTAATATCATTTTCTCAAATGTAATTTTTTGGGGAGAAGTTATTTGCAGAAAACAAGATGATTTACCAAATATAAAATTTGATATTAATTATTCATCGGTGTGAACCTTAAGAATAAGAGAGAAAGCACAGCCCTTTGCCTCGTTCGTACATCATCTTCCCTCTGCAAGGTCAGGCCTTGCCAGAGCTCAGTTGAGAAACTTTCAGAACAAGTAGTATGATCAATAGGAGAACTAAGGATGCCTGGTTCCCCACAGATTTCTTTTGAGGTTGGTTGACTTTGATGTCTAAGCTTCATCTATGAATGAAGCTTTTCACTTCTTGACAATATTACTAATGGCTCGCTCCACGTGGATCCTCTGATGTCTAATCAAGGTTAAACCTCCACTGCAGCCTTTTCATCAGGGGAGGCCCTAAACAGGCTGCCTTGGCTGCCTTTTTTTCCAGGCACTTGTAGGAAGCAGAGTGCTTTAGGAACTGGACAGCTTTCACCACTTTGGGTGCCACTGGCCAGTGTTTGCTGGGGAGGTAAGTTATTTGGGAGGCAAGGCAGGCAAGCAGAGCTAGGATAGGATCACAGAAGCTTTCCCTGGAAAATAAAGTAAAAAATCCAGTGCTTAGGAAGTGGTGCTGAAGCTGAGACCCTCCCTTCTCAATCGGAGTTCAATCCAAGGCTTCTTGCTTGGTACAAGGAGGCAATACCGGTGTTCACAGGTGTCTCATGCGAGACAAACTGACGTGTCGACCTCTGATGGCTTTCTCTGCTCAGGTAAGAGGAGTTGTTACGGATTTCTCATTCAAAGCGGTGGGGTCTCTGCCCATGATCAACCTATGTGGTTTCCTACCCAGAGACACTGGTATCCAGTAATGACAGCAGCTATTTTGTGCCAGATGACTGAATCTTTCTTGGCAGGATGTAGGTAACTCACTAGCAGAAAGGTTTGAAACCCGGTTACAGAAACGTTCCCAATGTCAACCCGTATTTCCAAAGGTAGTGGCACCTTTGCAGAGTCACAAAGTAAACAGACACAGAACCAGTGTTAATACAGCTTATGAAAAGTCACATTATTGCTAGCAGGTGTTGAGGTTATCCTTATCGGGCACGAGCAGGAGCTGAGAAACTGCTCCCATTTATGACAGCCCTTATTGATATACTGAACAGATCAAGCTCTTCCATCCTTCTCATTTTTGCTGAGAAACTTTTGAACTGCTCACTTAAAATCATGGGGTTTGTTCAACTTCAGACAGGTGAAGCCTTTTTAGAAAAACATCAACATTTCCATGATAAAAAAAACCTTTATTTTGTGCTGCAAAATTGAACAAGATTAAAAGATGCTGTTTCTGTATTTTTATTTCATTTGCATTATCTTGACAATCTGTCTTCTCTCTCTTACGTTCCAAGCTTGACCAACCTTCACGGGGAGCAAAAGGAGCCGCTGGAGTGCTGTACTTTGTTTTGGCTTGCTGAGTCAGACCATGAGCTCCTGGTGTCCTCCAAAGTAAGCTGAAGACAATGACAGCCTTTCTATTGACTTCAGGGAGCACCCAATTAAGCTCCAAATTTTTAAAGCTCATGAAGATAGTGATATATTCAGACCTGATCCTCCAGTTTGCAAAAGATCATAAAATCTCGTTGGGATTAATAGAAATGAGGCTTTCTGCATATGTAGAATCCAGTCTTCTTGTGGGTTCAAGTGGAAACAGATCCTGTGCTCCAGAAGCTGAAATAGGTATTGATTTAAGATGTTACCGCTGTTTTTTGTGTTCCTGAGAGGGTAAAGGCAACAGGGAAATTAATTTGTTCCAGTGATCCCAGGAGTCAGAGGTCACACAAGAGGCTGTCTTGAGTTCTTCCTGCTAATCGGAAAATTAGATGCCACATAAGATTCAAATCACTAAATATACGAAGTGATTGTTTACTGTTTATTAAACGAGGCAGTTTAAAACAAGTGAAATACCTAAGTGGGAAAAAAGAGAAAAGTGCCTGCAAGTTAGGTTTCTTGTATTTTTCAAAAAAGCTTCCCTGACTTGTCAGCAAAGGGAAAAGGACAGTTCACAGACTCATGATTCTGCTGCAGTCAGCAACATCTAAAAGAAGAAAGCAGTTTGGCTAAAAAAATTGCACTTGTTATATTTACACAGCAGCATGTGGGACAGTGTGTTTTATTTGACTTTCCACTGCAGCTGTTGCAATTGGTCTTTGTGAATCCTATAGGCAGGTATAAAAATAATATTTGACTTTAATTTGCAGGTTCCTCATGCACTGAGGAAAATCCACCAGAGCTCCATTTCTTCTGTCTTAAAGTATAGTAACTCACCTGCACATTTTCAACAAAGAAAGGTTTTATAAGGCACCTGCCAGTTGTCATGGAATCACATGCTATCTTTTTCAATAGCATATCCCTCCTGGGCACAAGCAGCAATGATCATAAATCACATATAGGTTAGAAAAAATGATACTGCTATTGGTGAGAAAAGTATGATCTACATTTTTAGGAGTACATACTCTTCCTGCTCAGACCGAAGCACTTGAGTCTTTTCTTTGCTTGTTCCCATACAAAGAAAAGGAAGAGGAACTCTAAGTAATTTTCTTCTTTTTTTCCTCATGGAAAAAATAAAAACAGAAGATATTTTTATGAGAATGTGTTCCAGTGTATTGACATCATAAACACCTTTCAGTATCACATACATTTATAAATCTCGTTTTTAAGATTCCACAGAACCCCAGCAAGCTTAAAACATATTTTAAGCTTCCCACATGAAAAATCTTTCAAATTGACCCTATGGGAAATGCAAGCCAAGTGTTTAAGTCCTAAAAACTTGAAATGTCATGTGAAAGAACTACAGTCTTAGGAGTATATAAGAATACTCAGCTGAGTATCTCAGTGCTTTAGTAGAATGAATGAAATGCCGTAACAAGTTCTTAAGGAAAAATAGGTTTTTACAAAATTCACAGTGCTATTAATAAGCTAACAATAGATATAGGTAATGTATACGGATTTCAGGAATACTGTCATCTGTACTGTTGTCTCTCCCTTGCACTATCTGAGCAGTAAACAGTCTGAGGTAAGAAGGGTGTGCAAGCAAGTCGAGAGGTATGTTTTTGATGTATTGAGCATAAGACGTGAACGTATCTTGAAAATTAGGTTTTTGTTGTGTATATATTATGTATAATAGTGTTTAGACATATAATTTTAATTCTAAAAAAATGCAACTAATGCCAAAGAGTAAACCAGCAGACGCAGCTCTTGAAACTAAAATCCTCCCGAACAGATTA
>NW_009609878.1:0-8397 GCF_000690535.1 Cariama cristata
ATAGCCCTGTGTTAGCCAAACCAGGACAAGTACTTATATAAAAATGGTTAGTTCTTAGAAACTAATGAAACTCAGAAGTCAGTACTGTTTTTTCTAAAAATAAAAAGTGAGGTGACATTGCCAGGTTTCTGGTGACAAATAATGGATTTTTTAGATTAGGACACTGGGAATTAGCAAGCTTGCTTTGAAATAGTAATTGAGAAGACACATTTCATTCACATAAAACCATAAATGCACCACTGATTTTTATCTGTCTGAAGCAAAAACATGGAGGGAATGAAAGAAAAGCTTTTATTGTTGTACTACAATGAATATGGAAATGAGATTTTTTTCCATTGTAGACATTAGAATTTGGTAACACTTTTTTGGAAATGGAAAATTCCTTTGTGTAGTAGATATTAAAGTCGAGATATTTCAATTTGTCTTTGCTGAACAGAGAAACAAGAAAATCTTTTGCAGCCCCCTTGTAACAGAAACAAACAAAAAAGACTTTACAGATCAACATACTATACTTTAAAATATCTTAATATAGCAGCTATAATGCAGAGGAGAAAGTAAACTTAAAAGGAACACAGAGATGCACAAGCTACATTGAGCACTAGTGTCCAGAACAGAATACGTAAAAGGGGCTGTACATTATTAATAGTTAAGAAAGCACGACCTCAGATGGGAATTGAAACAACAGATACAGCTTATGTTAGTTCCAACTTGTTCACATTTCATGGAAGCCCTGCGGTCATTTCAGAGTGCCCTGTTTTCTTTTATAAATTAATCATAGTAATGTGCTCTGTTGTCAGACGTCATGGAGATATGGGATCAACTGACAAACAGAGTTCCTACCCTCATTTTAAAAGATGCCCAGATTAGTTCTTTACAAGGCACCTATCAGTAGATAAAAACAGATTTGTCAGTGTACATAAGAACGTTTGGAAATGTAACCCGATTTTAACAAGATCTATGAAACTAGAGCTAATCCAATGTACTTACTGTTATTTGAACAGGGAAGCAAACCCTGAGACATGAACAGTCTGAAAGACGGTGTAAGGCTGATGAACGGCACAGAGCTGTACAATGATTCACATCGGATGGCAGGTCTCTAGCCCAATCTCCTGCCCACAGCAGAGCCAAGGCTCCTGCAGACTTTTTGCACAGTTAGGTCTTGAAAACCTCCATGGATGGAGGCTGTACAGCCTCTCTGAGTAGCCTGTTCCCTTGCTTGACTGTCCTCACAGGGAAATTTTTTCCCCCATATATTCAGTTAACTCTCATTTCAATTTATGCATATTGTCTATGCAGCCCCGCACTGTACACCTCAGCAAGAGCCTGACTCTCCATGATAACCACCCTGCAGGCAGACAGGGTTTCTGTTATGTCCACCTGAGGCCCTCCTTTCTTCAGACTGAAAAAGCCCACATCCCTCAGCCTCTCCTCCCACCGCAAGTGCTCCACCCCCTTGGTGACCCTCCACTGGACCCACTCGTCTTCATGGTACGGGCAGGTCCCAAAATGCATGCACAGCCATAGTGGGCACAGAAAATAATGGATCTAGAGTACAAGTCACAATGGATTTAAAAACACAGTGGCTTTTATTTGTTAACTAACCAGCTTCACCAATAATGTCCAGCTCCTAAGAAGTAAAAAAAAAATTGAATGTAATAATGAAAAAGTCTTCCCAAGCACCCTTACAGAAATGCAATAAGGCTACAGCGGGAAGTTGATTCACTTCCATTCTGCAACCACTACTTTATTAAAAAACAAAACAAAATACCCCAGACAAACACCCAAACAAAAAACCCCTAGATGTTGCAACCACAGAATACACTCAATTTAAGTAGAAACTTCAAGTTTCTCAGGAACAGTTCATTTCAAATTTAATTAACTTATACTTGGACATAAACAATGCCACAATACAGTAAACAAACAAGGTACTAAGCTGTGCCGAGGTATTAACTGGTGAGTCTTACCTAACTTCTTCAATACCTATAAAAGGGAACTAAAAATTAACGAATGACATCTGCAAATGAGAGTAAACAGGGTGGTGCTGGAAACATCAGTGAAGACTGAGAAACAATACAAAAGACCTACCAAGATGGTTTGGAAATCAAAGTGAATTTGGAAGAAGTCCAAATAATATGAGGGGATATTACACTAACAGTGAGTTAACACATGGGAAGGGCCTGAGGGAGGCACAGAGGGAAAGTGAAGCAGCAAGAGAAAGAGCTGTGTCTTTACGGAAGAGCTCCTGTCAGGGAGTCAAGACAATGACAGCTCTTGTCTCTGCAGCTCAGGTAAGAAGCCATCTGGCATAATCCACTCAGTCCCAAGAAACTGAACACAAAGCAGAGACTGAGGTACTGAGGGAAATTCAGGAAAAAAAACCCAAACCAATAAGAAACATAAAGCCACTGACCTGATTGCTCTGTGTGTCCATCTACCTACTCTCAACTGCCATCTTCATCACAACAGATTTGCACCATCTGTGAGGCATGTGAAGTTGAGATGCGTACTCTGGGTAAATGGCAAAGAGCACGGGCCGTGAAGTTGAAATGCATACTCTGGGTAAATGGCAAAGAGCACGGGCAGCTAGTTCCAAGGTATAGACCCAATCAGGAAATTCATTTTGGCCCAGAAGAATTTAGATACAGAAGAACAAGAATGGTTTTTTTTTCTGACTATATGATTTCGTTCAATTCGAACAATCTCCCAAGAGACGTTTTTCAGTTTCCATTGTGTAACACATGTAGATGAGTTGGAAAAGGTTTGAAAATACTACATGGTAGTAGTAGACAAAGATATACACAAGGTACATTGAGCACTAGTGTTAGGAACAGAGTAGAAAAAATCCTGCGCCGACAGCAGCAGGCGAACAAATCATCTCTGAGGCCTTTGCCACAGCTAGTGTTCTATGACACCTTTAAAAACTGTCCTTGCATTCAGTTCTCTTAACCTCTTGTCTTTAGAACATAAAAGTGTGAAAACAAAAAAGGAAAAAAAGCCCAAGAAAAAATGAAAGCATAGAATTATTCTTTCCCAAAAGCCTAAAAAATATTACTTACGTTTTGAACAAAGAAAATTCACCAGCACAACTAGATTTATACCAACAGATCATTATGACCATATTACTACCTCTTGTGCATAAGCTAATAGCTTCTCTTAAAATATATCTCTGCTATGAATAAAAGAATTGCGCCTAAATTCTTTAGAAGAGTCATACTTGTCATAAATGACCAACGCTGCGGGAAAGCATATAAATCCATTAACTGGATAGTCTAGTACAGCTTTCATCGGCATTCTTCTAGTCTTGCTTTAGGTTGGCATTATTTCTGAAGACACCCTCAGAATGCCTGCCCTTCGGATTCTCTCCCCCTGCGGGGGAGTGAGCAGGGAACCGCTGGGGGCTTGGCTGCCCGAGGGGGTCAATCCACCACAGCACTGAGAGACCCAGCTGTTCCCAGGTGAGAGAATCCAAATCACTTGCAGCACCTTGATCCTCTCCCTTCTTCCCAACACACTCCAAGGACTAATCTCATTTCAGTACATGACTACAACAACAACAATGACAAAGAGGGCAAATGAGTAAGTAGAAGCAGGAAGTAACTAAGTCTAGCAATGCTTTTTTTAAATCTACCCAAATTTAAGAATTTAAAATATGTGCTAATCCAGCCTGTAAAAATGAACATTCCAAAACCTAAGTGAGATGTTATATAATTCACTGAAACACAGCAAAAAATACTCTGTGCCAGAGGAGGCACAGACAACCGCCTAAAAATAGCTTTTAAAAAAATGAGGGAGTTCACTTCCAAATGAGTGATTCTGACTTTGCTGTTTTCATGCTGGCTGCAATCCAACTCAGCAAGAAAGAGGTTTGCCTCTGCAGGTCTGACTAACGCACAACTAATTTCAGAGAGAAGCAACTTGGAAAATCATCCATTACCAACCTGTTCCTTAATCTACAATGGCCAGAACACAAAATGACTTACAGGTATAGCACACGGAGGTCACGTGCACTGTAGCTTTTCAGAACTTATCTGAAATTATTTTTACCACATCCAAAAGGTTCCTTCTGTTGGAGTGAAACCTGACAAAAGGCTGTGGCCATAAAACTTCCAGATTCTTTACAATTAAACCTGCGTTTTGTATGAAGCTCTAGCAGAAGAAAAAATGGGACAAAACCCATAGCAAAGCTAATTGTCAAATCATAGAGGAAGCCATGCAAACTCTGCTTAGGAAGCAAGCCCAGGACATTCTACGACCACGACGACCAAGAACCACCTTGGTTCTTGGTCAAGAGCAGGGACCTAGCCTGCAACAGTGAAACAAGTCCCAGTGTAAAGATTAAGGAGGCAAATGCTGTCTCCGTTGTCAGAGAACGGCATTTCTTTCTCCTTTCGAAAGGCTTCTCCACAACAGAACAAAGACTCTCTCAGCTCAGATACTTCAAGAAAATATCTATTTTCTCAGTCCTCATGACCATCCTCCACGAGCCACTAGGAAACTCAATGGATCACAGCTTAAGCCGAGCTCCTTGTTATCACCATCTCTTCAATGAGTACCTGCACCTTCACATATTTGCACAGACCTATGCTGGTACTTCCTACCTGCACCGTGTGTGGAGTCAGTCACACACCGTACTCCCTAACTCTGCCTTCTGTCCACATCACTAATAAGGAACGTATCAATGACCTCTCTCTTTGCCTGATCTCCACCGCCCTTGGAGTGGGAAAGCTAACACCATACTTTTGGTAACACTCATCGGCAAGACAGAAGGGCTTTGCTTGCTTCATAGTGAGGTTCTTCCTGCAGTTAGTAATTTTTTCCTCTCCAGCGCCTTTTTCTACCATTAAAGACCTGCTTTGTGCTTTTGTTGTCTTGACTGTTCCCACAATTCCTCTAGGATACCTAAAATGGCATGTTGTCTTCACATCCTAGCCTGTACCACCTCTCAAAACATCTCCTCTGTCCCCCTGGCAAATTTTTTGACCCTATCTTCACAGGTGTTTTATTCAGGTGTTTATAGAGTTCCATGGGGGAAAGGCTCATTTTTGCTTGTTTTCTGAATTACTGAAGCCATCCCCTAAAGAAGTAAAAATAGCCGTCAGGTAAGCAGGCCTGTGACAGATCTCCCCAAATTTAAATCTGAAAATTAACAGTGTGAAAATAAACACAGCATACCCAAATTCTGAAAAGCGGAACAGTGACTCTAGTGAGAAACGAGAAGTCTGCTACTGGGCTGTGAACTCTCATCCTCCAGATGCTTGCTTATGTTTCCCAAAGTATCCTGTCCATAGGGAAGTGAAATTTATCCCCTTGCTCAGTAACAGACTGCGTAAATGACGAGGTTGGGGGTGTTACTAACAGTCAGTCAGAGAAAGCATGTGAGCATGAAAGAAGCCCGCCTGCCTCTCCAGGCACGGACCAGTGTCCCAGTGACAGCTGTAAAGCACGCGATGAGTTCTAACAAGGAAGAGGAAGAATGCGCAAGAGGAAGGCCTGTGCATATGGCTAAACATTTAGAGTGCAGACACTAGACTTCATTGTTCGCTTTGCTATAGTGTTACACAAAGGGATGGGAAGGGAGGTCTCTAATAGCAACAATAATGTGTATATTTCGGCTGGAAATAGAGTATTTACGACACCAGATCAGAAAAGCAACCTGAGGTGTTTAGCATTGACTAAAATCCTACATTTCAGAGGAAACAAGAACAATAAAATTTATGTAGTTAATGAAATACTCTGCATGGAAGACTAAAATTTTTCTTTATTCCCTATTATATTTGGGCTAAGGTAATCTGTACCATGTCATCTTCCAATATTGAGCAGGATTAGACAATGTACTGGTAAAAATAAAAACACCTGAGTCCAGTCAATGCAACAGCTGCCCTTCTGATAGCAATGAAGGAAGTGAATAATGCATTTGAACTTTGTCACTGCTGACGCAAGGTGGAGAACTGACTTAATAATAGAGTGGTAAACAGTGAATGTGACTTCTTTAAGTCCAGAGCAGCAAAGGGCACTGTATCCACCATGCCTCCCATTCTTTGGAAAGACCTTCCTTTAACAAGAGGAAAAAGAACACAGCAAAAAGACAGGTGGCAGCTGCTTCCCTAGGTGTGAAGTTTTGGCGTATACTGATTCACACAGGGGGGATACAGTGCTAATGTAAACCAGCCCAAGTACCTCCAAAAGGAAGCGGAGAAAAGAAAAAAAACAAACGAGGTCAGACACTTTGAAAGGCCTGCACCAACAAAACAGTGAACTAGGCATAAAACAAAGTAAGAATTGTTTGCAATGTTACTTAGATGATGCCAAAGAAATGCAGAGCAAAAGGGAACAGTGCAGTACATCTTTTTCTTAATGTAACTGCTCAAAAGCCTTCAAACTTGAGAAGCAGGCTGGAAACAACAAAAAAAGTTTTTTTGATATATAGGTATCTTTGCAAAAGAAGAGATTCTTTGGATTTCCCAAGAGCATGTTTTGGAACACAGTTCCCTCCCAACTTCCTCAACAACAGGAAAATAGCTAAGCCACAGGGAAGAAAATGGAGAAGAGGATCCTGTACTATAAATCCTCTCTGCCTTGTTTCAGCCTCCCAAAGCAAGCAGCAACTATTCAACAAAGCAGAGGTAGTCTCTGCAGCATTCTTCAGAAGCACTGGCCAACTCAAAGTGAAAACTGAAGTTTAGACACAATCCTGGATGTAGCACGGGCACATTCATTGCTCCTAACATACAGACAAAAGAAAAGAGCAAAATGGACTACCTTTTCCTTCATTCTTGATTGTGAACTTGGTAGCAAGAACTTGTCCTGTTTGACTAAATCGTGTACAATTCCTCCTTTTCCTACACCTGCACCAACTCTCACGAGCTCTGCGGCTGTCACAGCAGAAAACAGCCATGTAGTCTGGTCCAAAAGAGTTTATGATCTAGGTAAGAATGTGCAGAAATTAAGTATCCCTCAAATACAGTGTATTCAGATGTGTGGTCTAAATGCTAATGATTATTGTAATTATTACCTCATATTTTTAATTTGTCTCTAGCTCTTCTGTACTGCCAGGTAGGTTCACATCAAAACACCATTTATAACCAACCTGTATTTGGCATTACAATAAATACACTATTGTGAATTAAAAGGACTGCTAACTGAAAACAGGTCTATTCTTGCAGCAGACCTCTGCCATGTTTCCAGTTGGTAATGCAAGTATAATGCCAATCAAAATATAATGGTATAAATTCTTCACACTCAGGTAAGATTTGGTAAAAAGCCATTTTAAAATGCTGTCAACACCATATTCACTGCAATCAGTACTTTAACACAACTGCAGGCGGGATCAAATAATTACTTAAAAAAAAAAGACATTTTTAGATAAGAAGTTCAAAATGCTGTATTTATTTCCACTACATAACCACTGCAAAAATCTTCTGAACATTTTACATAAAATAAATTATTTCTCTTGTATTACTTGTGGGGATGGAGGTGATCAAAAACTATGGAGAAGCTTTCAGATCAAAGGAAAGACCAGATTTACTATGACATGAAGTTTTGTTTGGTTTATTTTTTAAGAGTACAAAGTTTACCTGTAACTCTCTACATCCTTCACTGATTTAACCTTCCTAGTAAGTCAAAATTCTTTCTGACTTTTAAAGATTCAATGGTCAGCTCACCCACGTAATTCATCTCACCCATATGTCCAATATGTGATCTCCTTCCATTCTTTCGCTGGAGCTCCCATTCCCAGTATCTTGCATGTCTGAAATCTTTATATCCAGGATGCTTCATTACCACCCAACGTCACCAGCACTTCTCCCCATGTAACCTACATCTACCTCTGAAACACAGGGTAGCAATCTTGGCGCACAATGAGACAGAGTCTGTAAGACTGCTCCCAATCCTTCCCGAGATACTCAGGGAGATAATTACTCACTCCCATGTTCATGTAAACATAAAGGTATTTACAGTGCAGAAAAAATTCAGAATCGTGTTTCAAGTTGCTGCTCCTCCCAGTTAAGATCACGCAGAGGTTAAACACGCAGGATGGGAACATTTATTATCCAAAGCCCAATGCTCTTACGTTAAAACTTAGATTAGAAAAAGTTGTTTTGTTCACACCGGCCGGCACCTGTCTAAGGTCCTCCCTAGGTACTTGTCCCGTTATAAAGCAAGGAAACTAAGCTTTAGTTGCAGAAAATGGAAAGAGGTGGGGAGGGAAGCATAAAAATCGCACCCAGTCACCCACCACTGCTCTCTCGCTGCCCTACCTGGGTCTCTCATCCTCTGCACGGCAGCGAACGCACAGGGCCGGCCTCACCGGCTGTCGGAGCACACGACTTCTCGCAGAAAAAACAAGTTTTCCGCCCACAGCAGCCCTCCAGCTCCTCCCTCCCTGCCCCCACCTCCCTC
>NW_009609879.1:0-25802 GCF_000690535.1 Cariama cristata
GCCCTGTTTTAGCCAAACCAGGACAGTGAAATATATTTGTTCATATGATGCTGTCAGATAGAGGAAGGGGCAAATGAATAATGACAAATGTGAAGCTAAGTAGATTGGGACTCTTCAGCCAGGAGACAGCTAAGAGTGATATGGTATAGAGGTATATAAAATAATGAATGGCATGGAGAAAACAGAGGAGGGATCACTTGTATGTCTCTGCCAGTACAAGATCTAAGGATTATTTTGATAACAAAATATTTTGATAGTAAAAGATGATGAAATGATTCTCCTCAAGACATGTAGTTCATCTGTGGAATTCCTTGCTGCTTGTCATGTGGGTATTAAGCATTTATATAAGGTTGGTTGGAAACTGGAAGTGTCTGTGTAAGAGAAATCCAGCAAGGATTACTAAAACATAGACACCACCACTTACTTGGGAGATCCGTGAACTGAAAATGGTTGATGACTGGGAGAGTACATGGGGGAAGTGCTATGTTTATATATAAACTTCCCCTGCTGAGTATGCGTCTGCTTTTGGCCACTACTGCAGGTGGTTGAACTAGATGTAGCTTGGGATTCATCAACTTCAGCCACTCTTATGTTTGATGTAGAGCTACCTGACATTACTTTTGACTTAAATTTTGGCTGTTTTTTGAAACAGAGACAACCTGTGAAAAATAACAGGTTTTGGAAAATATTTCAGTTGAAAACTTTTTTCATTCCCTCTTTACATCCAAGTTGTCAGTATTAATATTTGCTGCTGTTCAAAATTATTCACTGTCTGGAAATACTTGTTAATTTTTAGTAATTAAAAAAAATAATGTTGAAATCAGAATTGATCAACAACATGTTTAGGCTAATTTACGTTGAAATGTTTGGAGCTTTGATTTGCAATTTTGTTGCTGTTGAAGTTTTGACTTTTTATCTAGTTTGGGCTGGAAAATATTCTTAGGATATGAAAATATTTTCCTGTTCAGCTCTAGTAAGTAGTTGAGTCAGCTCTTACCCTGGAAGAGGTGGACAAGAGCTAAACAGGAAATACAGATCAAAGGATTCAAAACTGCAGATGTACTTGCTTATAAAATTGTGATTCAGAGTATTGTTTTCTGCAATTTTATTTCTAATGGACCAGGAGAAAGCATCTATTACTGATGTGCGTATCCCTTGGAACCATTTCACATATACTGATGCTATCATGACAAGGTGTAAATTTTGATTAAAAAAAAAGGCAGCCTTGCAAAACATAAGACATTGTTGGAGTTGTATTTTAGGATAGCTGTGCTGGAAGTGGGAGTTCATTTTCTTCCTATGGCCTTACTTTTTTTACTGTGTGATCCTGCAGTGAAATCATTTGTCTGGTGCCAACTCCCTATGTCGGAATTTCAGCATAATTTCTGGATCACAGCATTCCATAGGACGAGGAGAAATGAAATATATGCAGCAAGAACGTGCATTTGAGGCTAGAAAAACAAATAACAGGGACCTTTGAGAAGACAGAAACATCAGAATCTTTAGAATATTTGCACAGGAATGCATTACTGATGAAACTCACTTGCTGGGCCATGGGACAGCCCTCCAGGCCAGACTGCTGCATAATAGCTGCAAGGCAGAGCTTGGCTAGTAGGTGGTGGGTATAGGCACAGGTACAGTATTCGTATGCACAACCAGCCTTGTCTGGACAGGGAAGTTAGTGAATTGGAGGTTTACTTATAAATTTTTGGTACTATTTTCGCAAACTCTCCTTGTGAATATTTATGCTTGGCACCATTCTGATACTCAGAAAAAGACAAATGCTTGTCTCAGAGTTTGCAGAAAAGCAGTGGGAAATGAAGAGTTCAGTGGTGCGTGGAAGATGATTCAGTGTTGCAGTGGATAAGAGGAAAAAATAAAAAAGGGAATTTGGGTGAGTTTTAGTCTTAGGACTGTAGTAACAATTACAAAGAGATCAGACAGCTCTCCAGCACCAGGCAGCTGGGGTAATCTGCCTATGTTCAATTCAAGGAATAGCACTAAGCATCCAAAGGTCTCAGTCTAAGAGTCGTAACTTGGCATCTGATTGCTTAAAATTTTTCATCTTCTAGGAAATCTGTATTTTAGAGGAAGTATTGGGAAAATTTGTAAGGATATGTTCTTGGAAGCTATATTTTGCTTTAATCACCCTCTCCTCCCTTTCTTCTTGTTTCCTTTTCTCTTGTCTCTCAGATATGGTCGTGTTTTTTTCCACTGCAGACTTTGAGTTTGTTTTTTTTTCTTTTTTTTTTTAATAGAGTTGTTTTATTTTTACTTGTTTTTTCTGAAAGCCTTAGTTAAGCCAAAATAGCTGAGGGGAAATCCTGTTTTTGCAGCACATAGGAACTGTTTGCTTTGACAATCACTAGCTATGTTCGTCTAAGCAAGAGTTTGATGGTTTCACTGACACAGTATGAAAAGGCTTCGATCATCTTAAGTGTATCCTGAATTTCTCCAAACTCATCTTTTACAGTGGATGCCTGTAGATATTCCTTCTAAAACCTCTGCAGTGCACACTGTTTACAAAAGTTATCTCCATGCAGTTATGTCTAAAACTGAGACTTCTTATCAAACACTGAAGTAATTTTTTTTTTTAATTAGACTCTTTTAAGAGGAAGAAAAATTTACCATGGACTTATTTTAAAGTAGATTCTGCATACTGAAGCAGTGTTAGAGTTTTTATTATTGTTGTCATACATTTTTTGTTACAATTTTCCTTGTATACATGAACTGAGTCCAGGTTATAACAATTGCTTTCGTTTGAGCCATAGTTTGCAAAATTTTCTTTAGTACAAGTCTCTCTTTTAGTAAAAGTGGCCACACAATTGTGTCCTACAGAGATTTGTTATCATAACTTTGGGGTGAGCCACTATCAAAATTGGCAAAGCTGTTGCTGAGCTCTGCAGGCCTTTTCAGGAGTCCTGTGAAAACTGTTATGTAAGATATTATTTTGTGGAATACTTAACACTATATGCGTCATACAATGCAAAAAGTCATTAAAAAGATTAACAGTGTATAAAACTTTTACCCATAAGGCCAGACAGCTTTGCATGCTGTGATTTCAGTCATAGATACAAGATGTATAAAATTATCAAAAATGTATTTTAAAAGTCATGATGCTAAGGTCCAGTAAGTTAGATGGCTGGGCAGCTGATTTGTGTCCCATTCAAAGCCTTAAATTTCAATTTCAAGCAAGATAAAGCTGCCTCTCAGCAGAAGTGCAAGGGCACGCAGTGCTGAAATTTTAATCTGCTACTACAGTGACAGTGAGAATTCTGTTTCTGGGCCTCTGGCAGTGTTTGGGTTTTGGGTGTAAGATTCCAAGTTTGGGATGGGGAGAGAAAAAAATACTTGTTTCCTGGTGACTTAAAAAATTGTAGGTTTTGAAGCTGTTGCAAGTCCAAAAATCTGGAAACCGGTATCAGTAAATATGTATTGGATGGCAGTAAAGTAGTACCTAATGATATGTTCAAGTATAATTTGGTTCATAATTATCCCTTATAGATGTGTAATTTGTATAATTATCATACGTAGTGTTGTGTAAAGTGCATACACACACAGAAACATACATATATTTACACAACTGTTAAATGCTGTGTATAAATACTACAATGCTTATGTGTACTTGATAACGTATATGACATTCCTCTCATTATTACAGCATTTAATATGAACGAAATATTACTTTGGGCATTTGTATTAGAAGATTCAAGTGTTAATATTCAGAGACCATATACATAAAATGTCCATAAATGTTTCTAAATCTTCGCTGTGCATCCATGCATTGCTGAACACTTTTTACAGGTCCAGAGCATGGATCTTAATGCAAGTGAAGGCCACGCTAACGGAACGGCTGCAGTACTTTGGATAACCTTGAAAATGCTTGTACCTACAGGGTGATTAAGCTAGTTTCTTTCTGAATCTTTCTCCCAATATAAGCAATGATGACTGCTGATTTGAGCTGCAAAAGGGTGTCTATTCAGCATATGTAGCAAAGGAATCTAATTATTTGGAGTAACGTAATCTTCCCATGAGTCAAGATCTCTTATTTAAGAAGCTCCCTCTTGGTCTTTCCTGATTATCTATAGCTTTCTCTTTGCTCGGAGGAAGGAGAAAATCAAGATTTAAACTAGGGGATAAAAGTATATGAGGAGTACAAAGCCTTATTCTTCAGGGCATAAGTCAACCACTAATTTCCTGGATAGTTTTTTTTTTCGTGGATTATTCAGTGTTGATTTCTCTATGACCAGATTTTTTGACTGCCTCTGGTATGATCTGTTATGGCTGTTCCTGTAGTGCGAGGTGTTTGGGCTTTGACAACAGTATGTCAGATTGAAGGAAATTTTAACATTCACTTTCAGTTGGATTATTTTTTATTTACATCTTTGCTGTTTATCAGTTGCAGAATGACATGAACCAAACTATGAAGATTGAAGTTACTTTCCATATTTTGAATACATAGAAACTGTTGAACAAAATCACTGTGTTCCAAAGTGAATTATAGTGCATTTGTTATGTATTTGTTTTCTAGGACACCTGAAAGCACATACAATTTTTTCAGTTATTGTGTCTTAATTATAGATTGCTAAAACCTATTGTGAAACAATTGGGAAAATGAATAAATATGTGAACTGCAAGTCTTATTTGAAAGTTTGGAATTCCAGATCCAAAAAGTGTCTCCCAATAATTTGCACTAATTAGGAGCTGTCAGCAGAACAAACTGAAAGCCAGGAACAGACAGACAAAGGGTTCTGCAGGGACGGAACAACCCAGGGATGATTATGTTGGCCGTTATGGTTTTGGTCTGTGAACAGAGAGTTTCAGTCTCCCTGTCAGTCAAAGCCTTTTTGTGAACAACATGTTCCTGATGATAAAAACTATACTTTGAGCAAAAATACTTTTTTTTTCTTCATGACATTGTTTTCCTACTTGGGATGGGGTTTTATTTTATAACTATCTTTCATGTTGGAAGTGCAAAGTGTCTTAATTCATCAGCTGCTCTTTCTCATTCTCTCTAGACTCCTTCCAGCTTCACAAATATATGAATATGAGAAAAGAAATAATTCTCTGGAGTTTCTTTGATCTCTGCTTGTGATGTCTCATTGGGAAAAAATTTATCATAAACTAACTGAACCATGAATGAGCTGTTGAAATTCTTCACGTTATTAGATTTGCTGGTGGATGGTTAATGAAACAGACTTGTGTTCTGTCACCAGGAGCTGTTCAACAGAATTCAACAGAATTCAACAGGGAGAAAAGGAGAAAGTGTGCTGAAGCCAAGTTTCCTTTGCAAAGCAAACTGCATCTGCTTTAGTGGAGAAAATTCAACAAACATGGACAATATTAAATTTTACTATAAATTTGTGGGGTTTGTATGTCGCAGGTATGAAATCTTTCAAAAGGAGTGTCTGTTTTGCTAAATGAGGCCTCATCTTCCAGGAGTAGAAATGTAGGGATTTTGATTGGGATATTTGCTGAGATTAGAACAGAAAAATCCTCCATAAACTTAAAGGTGAGGATGGGATCATTAAACAATAGATATATTAGATCTGACAGCCTGGAAAGCACAAACAAAGAATCAAGAGTTCAGTTGCCAGATGGTGAAAAGGAAGGTGCTCAGAGTTGATCATGCAACAGTAAGGGTAACAAAAGGCCTGCAAATTTCCTTTTGAAGTCACTGGGAGCTGGGAGTACTTGGTACCCTTCATGGGTGCTGACCGGTTTGTGGACTTTCACCTCAAGAGTTTTGTCTGCTGTTGTAGTGCTTAGTGCACGAGAAACATTAGTCCACTTAACTGCTTTAGTTGCTGATCAGTGGCATAGCTTCTGACTACCATACTGTTGTCAGGTTTTAGATTTCCGTTTCTTTCACGCCCAGGAGGTTAGTGTGAACTGCACAGTATATGAATATACAATATTACTGAATTACAACTGCTTTGGTGAAAAGGAGATGACGGTCAGCTGGCTCGTTAATGGATCTCAGTGCACAGGTGCTTTCCTGCAAGATTCACATGAGAAGTTCATAACAGGCTTGTCCCTTCTGTGATAAAGGTTGAATTTGATCATGTTGAATTTGGCTCCCTAATAGGTAGGCTGACTTGCCAAGTTTCCAAGTAGTCCAGTTGTAGCTTAGAAGAAGAAGGACAGGTAGATAATAGCCTTCGAATGATAATAGCCTTAAAATCTCAGTAAATCAGCATCTGAGTGGAGTTAGTACACAGAGCTTTGAGAAGGGACATCTCATGAGATGCTGTCACTAAAAGCACTGTATGCTGACCATCTCTGAACCTGGATGCTTTGCACGTAAGTAATTAATAATACTTCTTGGGAAGCAAACAGTGCGGTTCACTTTGTGGGTAAGGTATTCATTGATCAGTGAAGTTATTAGTTTCATTTCCCTATCCGAGACATGCACAGTAGCCCCTCTGAAGTCAAAGTTAACCTCTCTGTAGCCTCTGCATTGCCTTCTGCCACTTTGGTGTTACAAAGAGTCACCTTTGGGAACGGCTCAGACAACGTGAAGGTAGAATTAATTTTAATGTGTCTTAGAAAAATTCTGATAATGGTTATAGCTACTTACTCAAATGATACGATGGCAAGGAATAAATCTGCTGACAAAAGACATAGGCCTATAGAAGATTTTTGGCTTTGAAAAAACACATTGGTTTTGAGATTTTATTACGTAAAAAAGAAACCTTGTGTCTAATGTCCAAATTCTGTAGTCTTCAGTGCTTCTGACTGATTCTGTCAATTTGTTTTTCTTATACAGAGATAGTCACCCTGTCAACAGGTAGAACATGTTAGCTAACTGGTAAAAAGCCAGGAGCAGTATCACTGATGAAATCACTGAGAGCCTTGTACAACTGTTTCACAGTGGTTTAGGAAGAAAGGAAAGAGATTATTTTAATTTGAAATATTGTGATCAATGTAAAACAGAAACTCATGTGTTTATGCTGTATTGTTCTTTCTAAGTGTAAATGATTAGACTGAGGTTTTACTTGGTTTTTAAGATGTTAATTTCACACGTCTTTTTGGACTTTCATATAAATAGTACATGTAATGTGTACCTTAGTATAGCAGAGTAATTTCCCTGAATATAACAACTGAGAATTATTCTAGTTGCACTCAGAGGCCTATTCAGGATAGGAGCCCCATTGTGGTAAATGCTACCAACCATCCAAGAAGATCAGGGGAACAGGTTTTTGTTCCCCTGAGAACCATATTGATTTAGCAGAATTTTTCATGAGTTTGGCTCATGTACTTTTCATGTCCTTAAGCCTCACTTCTGGGGTCTTTAGGTATGTATCTCTGTAAATCAATTTTATATGGCCTTAAGATAATTTTATGTGTTCAGCTGGCACATTGAAGCTAATTTTAAAAAAGATGCAGGACTGAATGTACCAAAAAACAATGGGAGAAGGCACACATCTCTGAGAATGGAGGCACTCAGAAGTAGAAGTTACTGGTCCTAGAGGTACTAGGTGATGTTGACACCAACGCTTTTCAGCTGGTGAGGATCCCTGTCTGAGGTTTGCTGGGCAGGGGTGTTCTGCTGCCTGCTGTAGTGTGTTGTGATGCCAAGCTTGGTGCAAGGATGTGCACTGTCATACTTTGCTCTGTAATGAAGATTTTACTGAGACGTATACAACATTGGTGAGGGTGGAACCCCCTGCTCTGAAAGCAGGGTCCAGGCCTGGTCCTAGGAGTTGTGCATCCATGGGGGTGATAATGGAGAACTCAGAGGTCTCACTCCCCTATTCCTAAGCAGTGCAGCTGTGACTCTGGCACTCATCTTATTCAGTTGACTCATCCAACATGTGAAAATTCACTTTTCTTTCTACTGAGTTAGTTTGCTGTTGGCTTAGCAAGCTAAAAAGACTCTTGCAGAAATCAGTAAGTCAGCGTAAGGAATAAGAAATAAGATCACAGAACCAATCAGGCAAGTGCTTCCAAAAACTCCAAATGTGAAAATAAAAATGGAGGTAGGACACATCTAAAGACTTAAGCAAAAAGTCCGTCACCCAAAAGCAGTGATTGTAGAAAAATTTACATTTTAATTTGCTCAAGATATTATGTGAAAAATATCAACTTAGCCTGCTCAAATCTTCCCTTATTTTTCTGTTAGCATAAGAAAAAGTATCTTTGAAAGTGCCTGGAAAGCTGGTTTTATAATCTCTGTGTTTATTTGACTAGCACAAAGTATGTGGACTCAGAAGTTAAAAATTCTCCAAATAGTTACAGACCAATTGTATTTGAGCAGCAATGTGAAACTTCATAGGAGTGGCTGGGAAAACCTAATGAGACTCTTGGAGGACAGCTGGAAGCACATGCCTTTTTAATGCTTGAGAGGGGACAGAGCAGAGCCAAAAAGTCTCATCAGTGCAATGTGGGGGAAAGGAACAGTTTATCTATCCAGAAATTGCCTTCTCTTACATTCACAAGCCCAGAAGAGAGATCAGTGGCTCAGCTGAACAGCCAGATAGCCATTTTTGCTGCTTGGTGAACAGCTGCCCTTGCTGAACATGGCAAGCCTACAAAAAGCACTAGAACAATGTCAGAATTACAGATTTTTCCAGCCCTTCTGTGCAAAGTATAAATGTGGCAAATAAAGGCATCACAAGATGCGTAATCAGAATTATCATGCATTCGTTTATGAGAACAGCTGTGTGAGTAAAATCCTAATGGTCATCCTTTCGGCATTCTTGCCCAAGTAGCTGCATTAAGGCATGGAGTAGAAAGGGAAGATGCTGAACCATGGGCTTGATCCTCTAATGTTCTGGGCAAGGGTACTCCACAGGTTACGGCAACAGCTGGGTGCCACTGCAGGTCAGAATCTTGTGAATATTGTTCTCTCTGAATATGAGGAGACAACAATATCTGGAGAGAAGGAAACCTGAGTCTGCAAATATGGAGATTACCCTTCTGTGCAGAATTGAATTTCTGCCTAGGAATTCAATTCTGCGTTGTCCTTTTAACTACTCTAGTTTGTCGAGCTGCTTTCCCATATTGTGCATAGGTGGTACATATAACACTGTAATTCATGCTTCTGACTTTGGCTGACTTGTATCTAGAATCTCTCATATTTTGTAAGGCAAAGAAAGTGGGACTGCTGTTCATATGTAAAGAATGAAAGACCCAAAATGGAAGGAAATCTTGTATAAAACAGTAGTTAAAAGTTCTTCCAGAAGGCTTCTTTCACTATGTATAAATTCACTTTGCAGTTTAAAAACATCTTTTTTTTATTTTATTTTAAACTTTTGTAACAATTGAAACAAAGCTATTCGGATGCAGAGTTTCCTTTGTATCTAAGAACCTGAACGTGCTTCAGAGTGTATAACTCTGTGCTGCAGAAAACCAGTACTTTAACAGTCATTACAAAGGAGCATATTACAGCAGAGGACAGGCATCCTTGTCTGCATCCATCTGTACCAGCGAAGAGGTTACCACCTCCAGCTTTTTATCACCTCCCACCAGCCAGAGATTACCATCCTTACTGTTCTGTTGCCAATGCTCCATTGTTGGACCATTGCCTATTTGCTGCAAGGAAATCAGCTAGGCTACCTCAGATCAACTATTTTGACTGTTTAAACTAGCCTAATTTATATTGCTTGAAACAAATTAGGGCATGGTTACTGATCTAGTGCATGAATTGAATAAAAGTGGTAGCTTTCAGGAAATTACGAAAGCTGGGGGAGCACTGCAGGCAGTTGCCCTTGACTAGAAAAAGAATGTTTGTTCACAGCCTGAGACACTCGCATGCTACGATTCAGTAAGTTCCTGAAGATACCTTACTGAATTTTTCTTCATTCCTTAGGATTTCAAAATGGAGGTCAGGTGTATTGGCTTGTGTGTAATGCTCACTCAGTCCTTCTGTGGATATTATAATCTTTTCACTGTAGTTATTAGATACAGAAATTAGCTATAAATAGACAGAACCTATGCATTTTATTGTCATCTTCTAAGCAAGCAGTAATACCAGTTTATCAAATTTCTGTAGCCAGAAGTGATATCAAATTGTTCCCTTTTCTTAAACTACAGAAAGCTCTCTGATGATCGCAACACCCTCTTTTGTCTCTGTAAACCATCATTTGATTCACCTCTAGTGAGCAACCTGGTAGCATAGTCAAAACATTACACAGATAAACAGAATTATTTGCCTCTGAGCTTCATGCCTGGAACACCAAGTAGGTGAATTTATCCACTTTGTTATTTAGCACTACGTTTGAGTTCAGCCTAGAATCCTCAGAGCTAAAGTTTTACATAAAAAAGAAAGTTACAATGTATCATAGTTTATGTGGCTAAGTCACAGAAGGTATACTATACACTGCCAGAACATTTTGTTTTTAGTGTCTCCTCTCTCCAATTCAGTGCATAATTTCCTTTTCCCTCTGGACCCTCTCTTCAGAGCTATGATAGTATCCAGTAAACACTCATACAAATTTCCTCATTTTTAAGAAAACACATTGTGTTTAATATTTGCTTTAGGAAATGTTGTAGCTTCCTATTGCATTGTGCTGTTTTATATGGACTGAGCAAATCCACATGCCCAAATACGCAATTCAAATCTTCCCTGTCATATGCCAAAGCAGCCAAACATAGCACAGTGACATGTGTTTTATCAGAAAAGATGCTGTGCATACCGCTACACATAGGAAATTCATCCTGTCATTCTCCCTGAATGTCTCCAGGTATTGACACTCAAACATCCCCCCCCGCCCAAAAAAAACCCCAAAACAACAGAAACGAACCAAACCATCATCATCTCTGCTAACTTGGTCACTATAATTTTGCATGATAAGACGTGATCTCAGAGTGGAGACTGCTTTTTAGGCTAGAATAATGTGGATGCTTCACTACCAGCTGCCAGCACTGCCTTTGTCCACTGCAGAGTCAGCTTCAGCCAAGTTTGTCTCATTCATGTGTGCATCTTGGCTGAAGAATGGTATTTCTGATCTGGTAAAAAATAGAAAATAAGCTGAGCATCACCAGCATACTAATGGAACACAAATTTCCTCACGGCTGGTGGTAGACCAGTGAATGCCACTGAATGAACCCCACAGCACTGTGGCAAGGGGAAACCTGCTGAGACCTATTCACCATCCAGTTCTCAGGTTCTCCTCGGAGACCTCCTTTGAAAAACACAGAAAAAAATCTATAGGAAAAATTCAGTCTATTCCAATAGTGTAACCGTTGTCTTGGGTTTATGAAAGACTCATAAGTTTAATGAAATCAGCACGGTCGCTTGGACACAATTTTTAGCTAAGGAAATCTGCAAAGTCTGTATTCTTCCCTTTACTGACAGGGAATAATGATAGCGGAAACATTCTGTAACAGTCACTGTTCTAGTGATCTTCATATTGCCTTGAGAAGAGGAATAGATAGATATAAAGTGCATTCATACTGATATATGGCACAGTGTGGGAATTAATGATGTAGTAACAGAGAAGCAAAGGTCTAAGCATCTACATTCCCTAGCTCAGCACTTCAGACTCTTCTCTGTGCTGCTGGATTATTTTGTTGTTGTTGTTCTCTCAGTGGTACACATCATGACATCATGCATTTCAGTTGTAATAACCATTTTCTTCCTATTCACCAATGAGAGAAAAAGTGAACACAGGATGGTTTTCAGCCAGGGAGTTATGGGTGTTGTTTTGCTTTCTTGAAAAGCTAACATAACAGGTTTGATTTAAGAAGTTCTAGATTTCATAGAAAAACTGTTCAAGATTGGAAAAATACTATTAAAAAAAAAAAAGAAAAGGAAAAAATGTCGCTAGCAATACTTTTTGTACTTCATGACTAGTGACACTTGAAAAATTTATTTTTCTCTGTACAGAATCCAGGGGGAGAAAAAGGATATATTTGAACCTAATTAATTGCAGAAATAGTTCTTACTAGACTGAACTATTGGGCAATAGATTTGTAGGATTTTAGGGGGAAATCTTGGTTAGTGAGTCATTTTGTATTAAATGAGCAGGCAAGTTTGGCCATGGTTCACAGCAGACATGAGATCTAGATTTGAGAAGGTTGCTGCTGTTTTCTCTTTTTTCCAACTACTAACTTTCCTGTTCAGTTTAACTAAGCACAGTGTTTACAAGGAAGAATTCTTTAGTGGCATGTCATGCCTCTGGTTTTGGAAATTAAAAAACCCCAAAACAACCACAAAAAAACCCCACCAAACCACCCAAAAAACCCAACACAAAACAAAAAAAAACAAACTCAAAAAATCCCCCAACTTTGTGGTAATTGAGTATTCTGATAGCTACAGCTGTACTAAACTTTAGCAGAAGCTGAGTGTTGTGTGTACTTATAACCATACCGATTTTGACAGAATAAGTACATGAAGAAAACAAGGAAGGTAAGCCTGACTTAAACAGCAGGGACATATAATTATCTAGATAGACACCTAGATAGTACCTCTCACTGTTGATGATGACATTTGGTAATGAAAGCTGTTACTTCCCAGCAAGAAGTTCAAGTTAATAAAAAGCTATAAATTTATTTGACTTGACATATTTAAGAAATGTAAATTGTACAAGAAAATATGGAGTGAAGTCATTGTACAGTAGGTTCTATTATTTTCTTCTCTTTTTAGAATTATGAATTTTCTGTTATAGAATTTAATGTTATAGAAGTATTTCTCAATAGGGTTTGAGAAGTTATGTTTATTTTCCTGTGTATGAAAATGCTGACTGCATTTCTGCTCCAAAATGTTGGGGAGGTACTAAAACATTTCTATAATTATTTGTTCTGTAAAGTCTTAGTAATTTAAGTGACTCTACCTTAACCTAAAGAAAAAAAAAAAAATCACTTCCATCAACAATTGAGAGTGTGACAAGCCAGTGGAAAGTGGCAGAGGATGGTTTATGATAATTTAATTATAGGGGAAAAAACCCCCAACTTATACTGAGCTAATAGAAGAAAAGAAAGCCAAAGAAAACTTTAAAGAAAAAAAAACCCAAACACACCCTTCCCTGCCTGCCCTCTCCCCCTCCCCTCAGTTTTAGTTCAGTGCTATGATTGCATATTTTGAGTGTTCCTCCTGCAATCTGGACAACAGAGACAATATGAGAATTTATAATCAAATTGAATGTGGAGAATACATTGGTTGCTGTCATTGACAGCAATGGACAGCTACCTCTGTTCTATACTTTACAGGTATTTTCCATTGATCCATTTTTTGCACTGCATCTGATGTTGCAGATGGTACATTGTTGTGATTGCATTTAATGATTAAATTGACATTTCAGGCTTGAATGTTTGGCAGCTTGGGGGTTTTTTTTGGTTTTGTGGTGATGGTGGGGTTTTTTAGTGTTGGGTTTTTTTTTTTTTTTTTTTTTTTTGTAAAGGTATTGTCTGATAATAGATAGTCTGTATGCAACTGTGTTGAGTGCTGATGGATATTGCTTGCTTCTCAGACTCCCGTAGCTGTCAACTGGAAGTATATCATACGTTTTCCATGGTGGCTGGGTCAGTTGTTAGACATGAAAGTGACGCTATTTGTCCTCCTTCTTTTTCATTTCGTTTTGCAGCAGCGTCATGGAGTTTGTTCAGATTTATGGGAGACTGCCTAGACTAAACAACTGGCATTGCGAGCAGCAAAAGTCACTCTTTACTGAGTTCATTTTGAATTAGAACCATCTATTACCCCTCTACAGCGAGTTTAATAACTCCCATAATTTTCTGCTACAGATTCACATAAAAGGCATGTTATTTTTTAAGAGAGAAATACGTTTTCTTCTATCTGGACCTGACAAATCTATTAGCAAAACCTTCCATTAACTGAAGGAAGAGTTTCCTTTATTTTGCACAAGTTCTTTCCTAACCTTTCAGGTAATTAACTGTAATTATACTGCTATGTAATTATAGTGTTTCTATTCTAAGTATTCTGAATTCTAACTTTATGCAGCAGTTATTCTAGCTTTTCAGTAGATGACTCTTCTGTGGTGCTGTGCAGTCCTGAGGTAGTGCTCTGTGTTGTAGCCACCTTTTGGGGCACATTTGTTGAAATCTAAGGAGAATTATTGCTTAAAATGAATGTTCATTTTGTCCTGAGCATACTTCCTTCACAATCTTTCAGCTTTATTCCTTCTTTTATTAGCAGCTTTGCAATTTACTTGGTCCTGGACAACAGCTTTTTGAGAGTGGAGGTAGGGATTATTTTGGGTTTTATTGACAAACCTAATGCTATTAGTCTTTCATAGGTATAGGCTTATTTATGGGGACAAGCTTTGCCTCATATCCATTTTGTAGCTGCCACCCTAGCTGGACAGACCTTTTCAGGACAATTGAAATAATTGGGTAACATAAAAGCTTTGCAATTGATTATACAACCTCTGTCATAAAGGTTCATTTTATAAAACCATCCTGGGAAATGCTTACCCACCCTTGCCAGCTGAACTTTTCTAGTCTGCCATGCTCAACTGACCGGAATTTTCACATCAACATATTTTTTTGTGTATTTCCTGGTATGTCAGAATGTGAACTTCAGAACACACTGGAAGCTTCCCAGAAATCACAAGAAAGATCGCAAGAGCAGGGCAGCATTTCTCGTGGTGCTTCAGTATATTTGCAGTTCCAACTAGAATCAAGTGGAAACGAAATAACAAATTTGTCCAAAATTGTTAACCTTCCAATTTAATTTTAATTGCTTTTTATCTATTATATTCTTTTCTGCATCTGCAGCATGGTCTCCAGTGGAACTGATGCATCTGTTTCCTTCAGGTATGCAGAATAATTCCTCCCTATATCCCTCATATAGTTCTCCCAGCTCAGCTTTTACTGGTGCATTTCAGATGAGATGTTATTTATCTGAAATATATGCCTGAAATATTCGTGGAAGAGAAAAAATATCATTTAAATATTTTATTTCAAATTCTAGATAGAATTAAAATATCCTTTCTTGTTATATGGGAAGTGGAAAATAGAAGGACTATAAACATGCCATTAGAAAATGAAATTCTAGTCCACATTCACCTATCTCTTTCTTCCCTGACACAATGGTGAAAGAAGTTAGCCTTGTGTGAGGCCAGAAATTCTCAGCTGAGGTCTGACAACCTATTTGTATTTCTGCTATCCTGAAGTCCAGGTGGAAACAAAGTAGTCCATGGTTGGTTCATAATCCTTTAAAGGGATATTATTATGTGCTGTAAGGAAGAGTTCTGAGGCCAGTCTGTGTTGGGTCTGGAATGAACGTAAAATGGGGAAACAATGAAAAAAATCTTCACAGGTTTCCCATTGTCTTTCTCCAATAGGTTATTAATAAAACACAAAAACTGTCTTAAATCATAATCTTGCTATAGTCAGTTCTATCTAGAACATACGTTCCTTTGGACAGGAACCATGTCACATAGTGTCTGCAGCACACAGTCATCCCAAAGGGCAGAAGCTGCCTAGGGCTAGGTGTGGGACAGCAGCAGCCACAGGCCAAAAGAGCTTTTACTAATTCAATTCCTTTATTCCTTCAATCGAACAACTGTTATATTCTGTTTAATGTAGTTTGGCAGTAGAACATATAAACAAATTTACTGTAGCATTCCAGCCTAGGATAGAGAGCTGTTCACTGGCACTGGAGTGTCCTAAACTTCCCAGGCAACAGATTGCAGTTGAGTCAGTTTTTGTAATCTTGTCCTTGGCTCTGCAAGATGTGAATATGTCAGTAGAGTTTGGCCCACAAGCAGGGAACATGCCTGGACAACCCAGCACAGTTACATATGTGATATATGTGGTCTAGGTGCGAAAGCACAATATTCACGTCCATTACAGCAGCAGTCCTGGGCTATCTCCTTTCTTCCCATGCCTACAAGGCTTTTGACTTAACTAGTGTTGTGCTTTGCTCTGTGCCACCCTATTTGGAGGCATAAATTAAAAGTCAGTGTAGCCTTGAGGTATGTGTAAGATCCTTTATGAGTTTAAATCCTGTTGCTGCTGTATTAGTTTTGGACTAGACATGCCTAGGGCATGTTCACCGAACATCGTTTGTTTGAACAAAATGCTGTAGTGGTTATGCATGTGATACCGGAAGTGAGTGTTTAAGGAAGATGTTGCTGACTCATAGACCTCTCAGATAAAAGCAGTATTCAGAGAGGACGTGATAGCTGACCTGTTTGCCAACTTGAGTACAAAGTTAACTTTCAGTAGGATTGTGCAGACTGAATATATTTACTGAAAAGGAAGGCAGAGATTCTTTTGGAGAAAGAAATATGGAGCTTTAAAGTCTGGAGACACAGACAAGTTTCAAGTTACGAGATCTCTGATAAAGCTATTGCTCAGCAAAATAAGGAGTTTGTTTGGAAGACTCTCTGTATTTTTCTGTTTGTCATTTAATCTAATTGTAAATTCTACAAATTGTGAGTAGAACATGTTAGTACGTGGGACAATTTGACATGCATCACAGGAACTGTTAGCTGAGGCCAATCATCTCTGTGGTGTGTTGGAGGAAACGGCACCTTGGTCAAAGAACTGGAATCTGAGCCAGTGGTAGAGCCAAAATGAGAGAATACGTATCTCTTCAAATACCAAACCTTATGAGGATGCCTAAGATTTGCCTAGGTGGTTGGGTCTTCCTCTAAAAGCTATCTTGCAACAGATTAATTAATGCAGACAAGCTTCTAGGTATCTTTCTTCTTTTTGCTATGGAGACAAATCAGTTTCTTTATAACAGCTTCTGATGTTTCACACAGCCAAAGATTATGACAGGATGAGATACTTCTCTGTATTTAATTATCATATTTTTAATTTGAATTTATCAGGAGACTGGCTGAGTAGAGCCTGCAAAATTGTGAGGCAAAGGAATCTTCTAAAAATAAAATGTTGTTAGCAAGATATTCAGCGTGCATAAGATTGAGTTTATAAATAGGTTTAGGAAGAATTGAGCTCATTATAAAATAAATCAAAGATGGATTTTTAGGGATATGGCCATGTTTCAAAGTTATTTTAAATGAGCCTTAATCCTGACTGCAGAGACTTTGTATCATTCTTTCTATGGTACCAGATATTCTCCAGAGCCCTGCAATGAAAGGGAATGCTATGAGAAGGCATGTGTGGTAGGAAGCAGGCGTAGAGAGCTGTCTGCCAGCAGGAACTCATTCTGTCTCATTCACCCAACATTCATGTGCAGCTCTTCCTTTTTTTTTTTTTTTTCCTTAATCAGAAGTGTCAAATGTAGTCTCCCTAGAAAGAAAAGTGCATACTTAGTGAGGGTGGGTCCCAGGAATCAGTTGGCTGGGTGTGTGGTTCAGGGCAGGAAGTTTTTCCAATGCAAGCTGTAATGAGGGCCATGCCTGGTGGAGGGACATTGGGGGAACGAGGGGTAGCTGGCAAAGAGGTGGATTCAGTGTAAAACCATTCAGTTTTGAGACAGCTGTGTTTCTAAGGTAATGGGAAATTTCCTCAAACAAAAATTTGCCTTTGAGGAGGTGGAGATGATTCTGTATAAACATTTTTTTTCGACATACCATCAAGGGAAAGAAAAAAGGAGAGAGAAAATGTACACATTGTTGTTACTAGAAAAAATGCTTTTCTGATTACGGTAATTTCTCAACAAAATCTCAGAGTGCTAAAAAATTGTAAAGTGATGTATCTAATTTCTTGCCAATTGTTTTAAGTTTCAGCCACCAGAGTGTAAAATTTGTTTAGACATTGTAAACAACATTTTAAAAAAGGAACAAAATTGCATAGATTTGATGTAGCATAGTTTAAAAAATGGAAGTCCTGCTCAGCCTGGCTGTTAACCATTCACCTTAGTAATGAGACCTTTTAAAGTTGGGTTTGAATGACAATATATCTGGAAATACAACTATTATCTAAGTTTTAATTGTACCATTTCATTTTCCACTCCAAGACCCATCATTTACTAATTACTCATAATTAGCAAGATAAGCCTTATTCTCTAACAATCTATAAAATAATAGTCTTTTTGTTAAACACAATCCAGCTACAACATAAAATTTTATATGGTGAGTGACAGCACCTGTTTTTTATACCCTTTTATTTAATTTTAAAAGTCTTGCAAAATTTTGGTAACCAAAAAGGAATCTCCTGATGCTTTAGAGAAGTGTTAATGACGTGGTTTACTGTGACCTGCTGAAGTTGGCTGCTGCTTGGCATCAGCTATTTGTAAGAATCAGTTCCAATGCGCATATATATATATATAAAAATAAAATTAGAGTCATTTTGCGTAAAGGCCAACACCTGCCCCAGAACTTTCCCAAATACTGAAAGTGTGAACATAGCAGAAACTGAACGGAAAGCAAGCCTAGAATTTGACCATTCCTTTCAGAAATCCAAACATAGGTGAAGTTCCTACAAGTTATGACCATTGAGTTTTAATGAGGAATTAATTTACTTTTCTACAATGAAAGTTTAGAGACATATTATCAAATTAATTAGGCTCCATTCCTAGCACTAATCTTGATGCAGACTCTATACAGGAAAAAGACCAATTTTGACCCATACAGATTTATTCGCTTCTGACACTATTTCCTCTTTTAAGTCTCTATACATTGTAGTGGAAATATGCAGTTGTGCTGAATTCACAAAAATAAACTCTTCAAGTGGGGGCCTTTTTCATGCTTGTCGTATTTGGGGGGCATATTTTCAGTCTCAAGTGATATATTTAATAACAATTATTTTTAAATTCAGCAAAGAATAAAACAAAGTAAAAACCAAAAAAGATATACATCTCTCTCATTGGTTTCAGATTCCTTTGTTGGCATGCCACTTTCTGTTACTTTCATTCACATTTTGCTACCATATTGCAAGCAGCACTGACAACCAGCCTTTACAGTAAAAAAGAAGTATTTTTATTAGAAGTTCTATTTAAGAATCTGCATATTTTATCTGACTACTCCACAATGCAAGAAACTTTTCAGAGATTTGCATAATTTCTATTATTTAAGAACTTAGTTGAGATGTCAAGAGCATAGCCTGATTCCAGGAGCTTAATCTTCATGTACTATAATATGTTCAGGAATTGCCTTTCTGTTTTCTGACTTACTGATCAGGACTGGAGACTGTGGGAAATTACTATTATTTTTACAAAAACTAAATCTAAACCTATTGAACAAGTCTCTTTTTGTCTCCTTCCTCTGACTGGATAATTTCCTTTCCAGGAACAAACTTGAAAGAAATGGGGAAGTCAGCTAAGTTTGGATTACATGTGATTTTTATGGAATGGAGCAAACTGCCAAGAATCATTGGGCTTGAGCCGATCAAGGGAACCTGAGTGATCACATAAGAATGATGCATTTAGGCTTTTATGTAACATTTTGTCTGCTGCTCTTGAACACTCTTCTCCTGACTATAAAAAAATACCTTGTTAAGAAAAGATTGTCCTATTTTATCAAGCATTTTGTGTTTGTATGACTCGTAATAGGTAAGCTGAAAGTGAACAGAGAGAAACATCATTTTTGTTTTAAAAAGTTAAGGATTTGGAACATTTGGGTTTAGTAATAGTGGAAACTACAGACAATTCTTGCCCTTCAAATCCTGCTTACTATCTTATTCCATGATGAGTGGGTAAGGATCAATGTTATCACTTTGTGCAGTGACCCACATGTAGGTGATACCTGGTAGATTACAGTATGTGTCAAAGTGATTTTTCTGATAGAAGACTTTACTAAGAGCAGTAAAGAGTATGTTCTTCAGATACAGAATAGTTTTGGTAAAGACAGACATTTTAAAGCATTATTTTAGAACATAGCTACCTCAGCATCATTTTCCTCATTTTTTTCATAGGTGGTAAAGAAGACAAGATGGTTAGATAGCTTGACATTAGAGATGTAATGTGAAAAGCAAAGTCTGAAATTCTGTAGTTGTTTGTTCTCTATGTACTTAATAATCCCCTGGATTTCTTGCTGCCTTTACTATGCTGACCCTCCAGG
Source organism: Cariama cristata (assembly GCF_000690535.1). Classification (NCBI taxonomy): domain Eukaryota; kingdom Metazoa; phylum Chordata; class Aves; order Cariamiformes; family Cariamidae; genus Cariama; species Cariama cristata. Next base: position 19,881 of record NW_009609879.1, read on the forward strand.
TTCACCAAGAGACGTACTGGCTGGCTGGAAATGTCAGACAAATATCAGAGTATGCCAAAGCAGTTTCTTACAGGGTCAGATTCCTCCTCTGAGCTAACAGCTGTTGTTCTGAAGTATATTTAATACTTTAAACATTTGAACTGATATATGCTAAAAAGTGTGGGAAAAGTTCAAAGATGTAACAGCAAGATATGATGCTCTTAATTTAGTGAAAGTGATTTAGAGATCATGTGAATAATCCTTAATAAGTGAAATCAGGAGTGAAACACTTATCAATGCTCATACTCACCTTAGCTGAATTTTGCTTATAAATACGCATTATACATCTGGTTATTTTCCTTTTAAAGTTGTTCAGGGAACAGGGTAGTACACATGCCTTCTAGTCTCAAGATACCAGAATCATGATCGCTCATGTCAAATTAACAAAAAGAGAGAATTTGTATATGTCTTTGTTTTCAGTTCCCTAACTTTCTGAGAGTTTATTATGAGTCAGCAATGCTTGTTTCTGTAGAGAAGTTTGTCTTACTGCATCTACGAAGGAAAGTGTTCCTGATACACTTGACATTAATTTCTATCATAGTGTTTAAAAGGCTCGATTTTAGTTAGATGTCTAGGGAATTAGTTCCAGAATTCCCATTATTCTAATTTGTTTATCAGAGTGACACAACTCAATGCACTTCCAGGCAGTTATTTCACCCTTCAGTTTATGACATGATACTAAAGGAAATAGATCGTGTGATTTTCACATTCCCAGAAATAAACCTTGTAGCTGTGCCCCCGTGTCAGAAGATCAAGCGTCTAAATAATGTGCTACAAATGTGCATTGTTGCAAATTATGGAAAATGACGGAGACTTCATTGGCAGCTAGTGTCACATCTCAGTTTGTGGCACTTTTCAAAAAGTGGCTATCACAAATAAAAAAGCAGTGACCATGATTCATCTTCCTAAAGGTACTATTACTGAGGGAATGAAGGCCAGAATTTTGATGCTATTTGTATATTAGTTTTAGAGGAAATACATTGCTCGCTGCACTGTAACAAAGAAAATGGCTTCAAGAATGGGACCAGGTGGCTGAAGATATGGATTCCAGTCCTGGCACTGAACACTGTCTAGCAGTACCTAGAAGCTTGGGGGTTTTGGTGTCTAATTTAAGCAGAGGTAATAATACTGATCACGCTAAAATTGTGACCATTAATATTACTGGTGCTTTGGGGTTGTGGAGTTGTTCTTTAAAACTTTGAGTGGTACTTTAAGGATGGCATAAAGTCAAAAGGGACTTGGCTGACCATTGCAGCCACAAAGTGTGACGTATTGCATAACATAGAAGAGACTGATGTATATTCTAGGGTCTTTATTCCCAGCTCTGTGATTTGACATTTGGCTGTATGAAAATGCATACAATACAAGAGTGCATTGCCAAGTGGAGCTTGTGGTGAAGTTGCAGCCTCTCAGTGACAGACACAAACTTGAATGTAACTCAGAGTGACACAGGCAGCCCCCAATCTGAATGCAAGCCGTTGTTAGCTTTCAGCTGGTGGATTGCATGTCCAGCTAATGAAGAGCTGCCACTTGTCTAGCTGCAGTGAGCTGGCCCTTGAATTTTTGCAAATATAGCAGCATTTATTCTGTGTTTCTCACTCTCTGCTTTTCACTTCTGTAAGGAATGGTAGTTGGAGACACGTCTTGCCTGTATCCTTTAAGACTTTCCATTGTTTCCAATTTCTTGCCATAGAGGATAGTGGCTTGGTTTTGGAGGTGAATCCTTTAGGTGCCAGGTTCCAACATACTAGGTTCTACAATAAATATTTTACTAGTTTTACTTTTTATAATAAGTTACTTTTCAACTCCTGTTACAATTTGGCTTACTTTTTGTAGAAAATTTATCTCTAGACTAAAGGTCTTACTGAGGATTACCTTGTAGACCCAAAATAGCTGATTTTAACACATTTTCTTTCTCCATTCTTTCAAATAAATCCTTCTACTGCTCTGTAGCAGTGCTTTTTACTAATGAGGGCTATTGCCAGGCTTCCTTGTTATGGCACTTTGTTAGAAATGTGCCTAACGTACAAAAGTGATGGCTTGCTGGGCTTTCATCGGTTCTTAGCCAATTTAACAATTAAGATCAATATTTTATTTGGAGCTCTGGGATTCAGTTCAGATCTCTCTAATTCTCAAGAGGCGACTGCTCACAAGGGGAAAAATTCAGTTTTCATACAGCTTGTCTTCAAATTTGTACATAAAATACTAACTTAAAAGAATAGCATTGTAACTGAGAGAGAGTATGAATTGTCTGTAATCTACTAGAAAATTTAAAATATAGCACCACTATAGTAAGTAAGGCCAGGTGTCTTCCTTTTTTCTCATTAAGATTCTGTTTAGACATTTGTAGAATTCCTTTGTTTTGGAACAGTTTCATCATCGTGGATCAGATATAATTTTACCAAAACCCTATTCAGATGCAATAAACCTGTGTTTCTAAAGAGGAGCTATTTCTCTGATTCTTTCAAAGATGTTAGCAAATTCTGCACCATATTGAGTGCCCTTTTGCTGCAGGTAAGGAATTCAACAGCTTGTGGGAGTGCTAATTAGAGCTAATAATAACTTCAATGACCTGCCTTGGCTTTAAAATGCCTGACAGAAATTACCCTGTCCTTGAAGGATAGAGATTTTGTTTCTGAGTATGTGTCTGATTAGGGACGCTCATGCCTTCATGTTTCTGTGTTTAGTGATCACACACAACTAACTAAATGGGTGCTTGTGTGTGAATGAAAGAGAAGTAGGTAGTGTTGGGGAATCAAGAGGAAAAACGGCAAAGAGATCTCTCAAAAATACTATGCCAGAATTCCATTATTAGAGAGATTTCTCTTGTAGGCTAAATAGCCTTGTTAAAACCAGAAACAATAATAGGAAAGCAAGTAGAATAGGAATTGAGTTATTCATAATTAAACCTTTTCTCTCTAATTTTGGTACTTTTTCCATGGTTAGTTTGCTGAAATAGGTACAGACGGTCTGAGGGAAATGAAACCTTTAATTTGAGCAAATACCCAAAAAGCTCCGAGGTAGGAGATTTTTCTTTTTTTCTGGCTAATAGGTTGCTGACAGTGCAGAAAACAATTGTATTTTCAAGGAGATTGCCCTAGACCTTTCAAATGTAAATATTATTAACGCTAGCCAGAAAAAAAGAATTACAATATTTTATGAGCTGTTATTGAAATGATAAATTAGGGGGTTTTCTGACTTCTCTTTCTTATGCTAAAGTGATTTTTGGAAATCAGTCAATTAAATTAGAGGGGGGAAGGGTCTTTAAAATTCTAATAGAGCCAAGAATTATAAATAAAATCACTGTAGTCATACACTGAAAAGCAAAGGTTAGATTCTGTTTTCTCCTACACAAGAATCAGAGGAAAATGCTTCACAGAAACTGCTGGGATTACCCCAAAGTTTTAATGATGTAAATGACATCAAAATCTGGTCACTGAGTCTTTAAGATGTGACAGGAATTTTTAGAAAAATCAATAAATTAATATGACTGGGCTGAATGTGAGAAGTGTCTTTCACTGTTTTGTCAGCTCTAATAATGCTGCTACTACTGCTTACTCCTTTGTAAACTGTATAATGTTTAAGGTTTTTTTCAAATGCTATTATTCTTGACTTAGATGATGGGAAGCCTGATAAGGCTGACTGCATTTTTATTTTGTTTTAAATTGAGAATAAAACCTTAAAATTACACCACCACCCCCTCCCCCCCCCAAAAAAAAAAATAAAAAAAAAAGAAAGAGGGACTCAATGGGTAGGGTCTTCAGTCTTAACTAGACTTTTGGCTTCAGTGCTGCCTGACCGAGTCTAAGCAGACTTCTTCCCCATTTTGCTGCCACCCACTCATTCCTGACCTTCTGTAGTCCCTATCATTGCCCCAGCACAGCTGGTCAATTAGTCACACAGTGAACAAGATCAGGGAGCTGATCTAGCTAAAAAGTAGGATCACCAGGAAAAAATAGGATTATTTTTCAACTGGATCAGTTTCCAAGCTGTTTTGCTATGAGCAGCTATACTGGCACAATGGAGAGGTTTATGAAGTACCTGCAACAGTGGCCTGAGGCAAGGGCTGCTTAAATTGTTAATGGCACTAAGTGTGTAATGAACTACAGCCTTTCCCTTTGACTTTAAAACACCTGCCACCACTGAACACTGGTTAAGTACAATACGCAAAAATCAAGTATTTGAGGCCTTGATTTTCCCCAGAGCTGGACAGATGTGGAATGTCACCCCTTCTCTTCTGTTGATATAAATATTTGATTTTCTGTTAGAGTCTTAATCTGGCACAATTCATGTCCTTAGTCTCATTTTGGTTATACTGTTAAAGGACATTCTAAAAATCAAAGAGCAAAGAATATTCACATTTGATTACTTTATACTGGTCAATTAAGCTTGCTCAGGAACACAGTTATAGACTGAGGGACTAACTTGCTGCACAGCAAGTTGGTTTACTGCATTTTCCAGCTACCTGCACCATCCAAGAGCGTTCAATATACAATCAAGGTAGAAATTTCCAGGCAGTGTCAGCTCACAGAAAATCCATGGGGAAATCTACTACCAGCTTTAATAAAAATTTGTTTTATTTACAATAATTTCAGTCATAATTAATTTTACTTAAGCTAAAATCAAAGAATATTTTAATGAAATAAAGGAATATTTGAAACACACAATCTTCCATCACGAAATTTTAGGGATCCAGAGACTTCTGTAGTACAATAGTTAAGAAGTGTGGCTGTGTTTACTTTGAAAAACAAAAATACAGGTAGTCTGTAGCTGAATTGTTACTTAAAGTAGTTTACTGAGTAACTGTAAAAGAAATCTTCAATCACTTGTTAAAGACTCAAGACTCAGTTGTTGAGATTACTCTGGACTTGATCCAGAATGTCTAAAGAAGAGATCAGAAGCAATGATGTGCTGGCGTTGCAGAGTGCTGACTGCTGATCTGATAGTCCCTGAAGGGATGCAGTGTAACTCTCCAGTGTCTGAGAATTCGGTTCCCTTCTGCATGTCAGGACTATCATATTCAAAGTATCCAAAGCCAGAAGTGATTTTTTTTTTTTCCAGCCACCTTGAGAAGTAACATTGATACTTCATAGATGGAAAGTAGTCAATAACTTAAATATTTCTGGTAGGCCCATAAATATCAGCTATTTGATGGTATTCGGGCGAGTAACATGTCATTTAAATGAATGGCTAGACACATCTTAAGACCATGCAGGTATCCTCAATGGAATTCATTGACTAGCACTTAATATTTTGTAAAGGTGAAGATTTTTTATGGATATACACAATCTGCATAAACTAGATTAGAAAGACAGAAAAGGGCACAGAATCGTAAGAGAAAAAACAAGCAATCCAAAGTGCAAACCCTATAAATTTACTAAAATTCCAGAGATGGGTTTGGGAGAAGGGAAATGCAAAGATTCCTCTTGGATGGAATAGTATGTCACACTCCTGTTTTTATTTTTATTCTCTAAGAACCTCTGTGGTAATTGTGTTCATTTCTGCTACCTAAAATTCCAGATAGAAGAATACAGTGTAGTCAGCAGCTCTTCCCATTGCCACCTAATCTGAGCTATGACTTAGGGAGATTAAAATAGTAACCAGCACTACTGCGTATTTTGGGAGCTGGATCAAAGACTGTAAGTTTTGTCCATTTACTTCAGTTAAGAATCTCCATTACATTCCTTAGAAACACTGACACCATCAAGCCACGGGGTGCTGAGAGACACATTCCTTGGCTGAAGTTTCTTAGAAAAGTTACAGTTCCTTTAAATTAACATATTAAAGTAAAAGATCATATTATGGTTACATAACATGTGAGAGGAGACCAAGACTAGTAAATGGAATGCAAGAGGATCACGCAGAACTCCTCTCTCCAGGCAC
>NW_009609879.1:25833-29821 GCF_000690535.1 Cariama cristata
GGGATTGCTACTGGAATGGAGATAGAGTTCTGAAAGAGAGAAAAGACACATGAAGTTTTTGGAAATGGTGAATCGTAAAAGTATCTGTGCCCTAGGAAAAATGTGGAAACCTCCGAATGCTGTCTGTGAGACAAACTATTTTACTGGTGTAGAATGGAGGCTGAAAGTCACTGATTCGTGTGTAATAAGCAAAATCTCATGTTTAGTACACATTCTATGTATATTTGATGGTATTTGAAATGTTGTTATTTATTGGTGAGAAGAATGCTTTCAGTGTTTCTATTTTCTATACTGACCTTGGTGCGCCCTAGAGAGTAATAAGTACAGGTCAACTGGAGCCAGTTGGAATACTGTCTTTTCGGTGAACGCCATGCCCGATACTCTCACTGTTATACTGCAGATTACTGTAGTACGCAAGCAAGCTTGGGGATAAGGAAGTACGTACTACCCAGTACAAGTAAAGAGGGCATAATTGCAATCGTAGTAGTCAATGAAACACCAAAGAGCACTTTCAGCACTGCACACTGATGTATTTTGTTTGGGACCCTTTTTAGAGCCTTATTGGGCAAGCTATAGACAAAGATTTCTGATACAAACACCTCATTTTAGTATCTCAGCTTTCATGACTCTTTCTGTCATCTACTAAGAAAGCAATGATTTATTATGTTCCTTACAAAAAAACTGTTCCCAATTAAAAGAACAAGCTTTCATTTCTATTTCCAGGTAAGCAGAAGGTAAGCATGATGGCTAGAGAGCACAGTAGGTTTTTAGATGATGTGCCAGCTGGCTTTCTGTGTAGTTTCTAGCACTGCAGAGGTCCAGTCACTAATGCTTTATGCTGGTAGCTGAGTTTTTTTATATCAATATCCTATGTTCCCTTCTTTCTTTTAGGTCTAGACTCGGATTGTACAACCTGCCCTGCTCAGTTCTGCACTAATAAAAGAGCAGGCCAGAGGATTAACTGTAATTTAGTCACAGTTCCTTCCATTTGCTCTGTACTGTGGAGGGAGAAGTGCATCCGGTCCATTAAACTCTCTACTGCTTCTTGAAAATTGTACAAAAACTGCTTTGGGGTTACTTCCAAGTGTCAGAGAAAACTCCATTTTTCTCCTGGTTGCAGTTGGTCCTCAACCTGAACAGCAGATTTGGGGAATCCCACACAGATAGTCTGTGAAAGTCTTGTTCTTGATAGTGAACCTCTGTTCTAGGTCATGCGGCATCCAGCTTACTCTTATTTGCATAAGCACATGAAATGCAATTCAGGCTGTCAAGCTTCCTTGTAGTTTAGCTAGGCAGTGTTGTATAGGTAGCAATCTATATGTTGTCATAGACATAAACTATTTCAGTCAAGATCAGTTATGAAATTGTACAGATATTTGAAAACTGCTGACTGTAGCGAATTGCAGAAGAGTGCTATTGCAGCATTCATAGGGTCTGGAGTCTAGGATTAGACATTGAAAAAGAATTTAAGTAGCTACTAAAGGCTTGATTTGATACCTGTAGAAGGCTTTTGGGATTCTTACATAATATAATTCAGTAAGAAAGATGCATAGTTTGCAAATCATATATCTGGCACAATAGACTGGATGTTAAACCTTTTCCGCGTGTCCTAAAAACATTGCTAATTCATATTGTTATTTCTTCCTCACAGTTTAGGCACTGAAAGCAAAATACTGCTTCAGTAATAGTAATCCATTTCAGAAATGCAGTAGCTTTTGTATCTTTCTGAAAATAATTATAACAGTTTTAAATAGTATCCATCATTCTTAAAAGTGATTAAACTTCTAAAAAATTTTCCTTGGAAGGTTGTAAGCTCTGAGGTGAAAGCATTTCCTGAATAATACAATTCAAAATATTTTGTTTGTAGTGAATAAAAATTGCCCAAACAATTCCCCCTTAAAAATAAGATCAGAGTTTCTCCCATGTCCCTTTCCTTCCTATTGCCAGCCCCTAAAAAGGAAACTGTGAAGGCATTGGCACTGTCATCTTAAGTTAAAAGTACAAGTTTCAGAAATATGAAAAGTAGCAATTCTACTTCACCACAGCACAGAAAATAATCAACTGGAAATATAAACAATCAAAATACTACCTTCTTAAATCATAAATATTATTTCTTAACATGTTTTTTGTCTGAAAGCCCATAAAATTTCATTATTAGTATTTTTATAACAACTCATAGAATTCCAATCAAAGGTCAGTTCTGGACAGGTTTTAGGCTGAAGCCATGACAACTGCTGGACAATAAATTAATTAGACAATGAATTGCCTGGTAAATAAATCAGAATGTATTTTGATAGTTTTTCAGTACAGTTTTTTTAATTAGTGTAACTAAAGAATGCACACACACCACACCCCCCCCCCCGATTTGACAGAACCCCCTAATTTGAGTGGCTTTTGGATATGCAGATTGGCAATCATGGAGTTAAACCTTAACTGATGTCCTCCAATATCCCTTATGACCTGTTGTTGCTGAAAGAGAGAAGAGTGGTGCTTTAAATACTGAATAAAATCCTTCAGTCGGATACTACAGATTATTTTCAGACTGAGATGCATAAAGTAGAGCCACAAGTGATTTAATATACACAAGATTTTAAAATGAAAAATTCAATCTCAGCAGTATTTCTATGTATTTGTTTACAAAATTAGCATTAAGATATAGGAAAACATGCCAGTGTAGCAGAATTTTATGGGAGTTTGTCAACTCCAGAGGCAAAGCAAGGTCAAACATATGTGTATGTTTTTCTTTTTGTCCTTGGACCTGCTCTGTCATCGTCTCCCCCATGGTTCAGTAGCTTCCTCTGTAAGTAGTCTCTACCGGTTTCTCTGAGTAACGCAATATGTAAAACTAGAAAATGGTATTTGGATCAAATATTTCAAAATAGCAGAAATTTTGAGGGTTTCTCTAATAAAAAATTATCTTTCAGACAGGACATGCTGGTTTTATTCCAGAGAGCAATATGTGTTTAAACACTTTCTCCACTCATATTCAATATTTCTATATTTCTGTTTTGTCAGTTCTTTTCTGTTATTTACCTGATAGCTATTTGTTGCACTTGGAGCAACACCATGAAGTCTGGAGGCCAAGTAGGAGCCCAAATATAAACGGTATTGTTGGTAAAAGATTCAAACAGATTTTACTGGACTGGGCAAGCAAATCCGAGAGGGCAGTGAATGTCTGTGAGTATTTTTAGGCAACAACTCCCATTTCCACAGTTATGATGCAAACATGTTGTATTAGAAGCCTTTCAGCACCAGCAAAACCTTTCGTTGGCTGATCATACTGGCTATGTGTAAGGGTGTGCAATCCTGTGCAGCTAATGCTTCCTGAGAATATTAGCAATTGTAACAATTTCTTAAAAATTAAAAGGAACAAGCAAGAAAGATGTCATAGTAGTATAACTTAAAAACCAGTACATTTTTCTAGAAGAAAGGCTACAAAGTGTGAAAGCGGCAATTTTTTTTAGTTGGAACATAGACGTTAATTTTTTTTTTTGCAAGAAGTGTAATTCACATTTGGCCTATTGCCAAAGCAGTGAACTTTATCACCCAGTCTTGGCATGTGCAGATAGATGGCCCCTTCTGTCTCTTTTGCCAGTTATTGCTTATGTTGTCAGGAAATCTTAATCATGTGGCCTGGAAGTGGCGGCTGGCCCATCCACCTGCTGCCAAGCTATTCCACTGTATAAGGGGTCCGACTTAGTTTCAGCAAACAGTCTCTTAGCTCTAGCTAACATATCGGGGAAAAAAAGGTCACTGTGCTAAGGCCACCCTAGGGGACCATATGGTGTTATGAGCTACATCATCAATATTGCACTGCCGTTGATGCAACCCTGTTACTAACCCTGAAGCTCCACTTGGATTGGGCGTAACTATGTTTTCCAAAATGAAATGTGCAATATAAACCTAGAGTGAACCACAAAATAAGCAGAAAAGAAAAATGTTCTCTTTAATAATGAATGTTTTTATTGATAGTTATTTTATATAAAAA
>NW_009609880.1:0-52893 GCF_000690535.1 Cariama cristata
AAACCTTGCCATGCAAACCCAATACAGTACAATAGATATGTTAAAAAAAAAAGCCCACCACTACTTAAGCAAGCTTTAAAGTACTAATTATTAAATAAATAATACTTCTGAAAAAAATTTCTACTGTATAGGTTAGAGATCTATAATGTGTCATTTAAAATAGGGTTACAAGAAGCAGAGTTATGGTTGGCAATAATTAGCAGGAAATGGGAGTGAGAAGAAAGTTCATATTTTAAATGCATCAAAAAAGAATATATAAAGAAATTAAGAAATTTCTCTTTTTCTTCTCATGCACTTGACATACCCAAAAGTGTCCCTGTGCCTTTGGAAAGTTGATTTCTTTTTTTTAAGAGAGTCTGAAACAAGCTTTCTTATAAGGAAGGGCTAATTGGAGTGACTCAGCTTTCTATGGTTGCCAGTTGTTTCTAATAACTTGTAAAATCACAGATATAACAATGAATTGGTATTTACTCTAATTTTGTCATTGAAGTTGCCTTCTAAAAAAAAAAATCCTATTTACAGTTGGCTTTCTAATTCACTCTCAGGTGTTTCCTATGTTTCAGCTTCCCTCCAACCAGACAAATATTTGTTGGCTAAGTGCCTTTCACCAGTCTGAGACATCAGTTTATTCTGCAGTTTCCATATGGACACCTGCAGTTAGGAATTGTGCCCACCAGAAATCACTTCATGTTAAAAATACTAGCTTGTTGCAAGCTTTTACACAGATGTCTTCACTTAGGCTGGCTCACAACATAGTCAAGCCTATCTTTAACATTTCATACATAAGTGAATTACAAGTGAGTTACAGAAGAAAACATGGTTTGGTAATTTGTTTTAGCCAAGTACAACTGGTTTGCTAGTAATTAGAGGAAAGACATTTAGAAGGAAACTGGCAAAGTATTTAGTTCTTTTCCTTCTTACCTTAACAAACTCTCCTTGGGAGATAGGTAATGAGAACAGAATGAGATAAGAGAACAAGATGAGATGTGGGAAAACAGGACTAGAAAGAAAATGACACAAAGAGGGATTAGATTAGACTTCAGCTGGAAAGAATGGCAAATGTTACAGGGCACAGCGTAATGCAGTGCAGGTATAAAAGGAGGCATGCTAGGAATAGTACTTGAAGGAGCAAGCAATAGCAGCAAGGCTTCTCGTGCTTCATCTACTTGTTAAGGCTCAGAGCTCGCTATGCCAGGGAAAGGGAATGGTTCCACAGAGCTGCCAGCCTGGGCAAGACTCCTGTAACATCACTCATTCACAGCTGCATTTATTCTCTGAAGAATACCACAGAGAGTAGCTCATCATAAGTTGCAGAAACATGGCCTTTAACCTTATAGCTCCTGTAAATGACCCAGCAACATGTCTACCTCTGGTAGTTCTTGTTTACAGTTACCTTGCTATTCCCAAGGCATTTGTTAGTTTACAAGAATGAGCTTGCAAACAGTTACTAGACTATGGAAGAAAGCAGGACAATTTAACAGTACCTCACCTTCATCCCCATGCTGTCTTCCCTTCTTCACCATGACCAACATTTCAGTGCAAATCTCCATCACCTGCTTCACACTGAGCAGAGCTAAGAAGCTAAGACTGCTCCAGTCCTGAGCTATTTCTACTTGCTGTGCCTCACTTGCCAGCATATTCATCTTTCTGTCAAGATCTTCTGCAGTTATGACAGGCAATATCTTCCTCTCTGGCAGGACGAGTGGGGGGACACAGAGTAAAATGAAGACGCAAACCTTCCCCTAGGATTATCCAGGTTTTGCATACTAAGTTTTACAAAACAAAAGATGAGACCACTTACTTCACTCCAGTTAACCCATCATAGCATCAGCTCCTTTTTTCATGCAGAACATAAGACTGTTTTCAAGCAATTGGTTTTATCACCCAGGCCCACACTTACCTAGCTTGAGAATCAGCCAGGTTCTCTTCGGTCTTTTGTTCCACACATTGCAAGTACCCTGCTGCTGACATGCCATCTCCTGCTTGGCCACAAGCCTTGGTGTTTTTTGCTGACTTTACAGAAGGAGCATCTAGGCTCATTGAGATTTTTCCCTCAATCACAAATACCTTTTCTTACAGTTTTTTCATTAGCAGACTATAGTGCTATCTACATCTGTCTTTCAACTCTTTTTCCAAATTTTTTCTCATATTTTTTCTCTGCTAGGTCAGCTTCTTCTCCATTTTGCAGCCATCTCCACAAATCTATAACCACATCATCCATCTGTTTTCTAGAGAAGGCCAGTACTTTTCTTCACTTGCTTTCAGAACACAGCAGATCTCATTTAAAAAAATAAACAAACATAACAGCACACCAAAACTCTCCAAATTAAATCAAACAGCCTTATTCCTCCAGCTAATAAAGGCAACAAACCCCAGAAGTGTTCTGCTTTCCTCAGTGATCTCCCAAGGTGTGCTGAGAAGCAGTCTTCCCAAGCACACTCAACCAGACATGCTCTCCCTCTCTCACTTTATCATGCATTTGCTCCTTTTTCCCTGCCCCAAACTTCCCAGCTTGCCCCGTAACGCAAGGCACCTGCGAGACCCAACCTCCCCTTTGCTGAAAAACCACAACACCTGCTCAAGTGCAACGTTTCTGAGACTTTGTGCACAAAAAAATGCACCCCACAAATAAATTAAAGCAAGATTTTATGCTAGATTTGCTTTGCCAGGGCTTAAAATAGAAAATATGTTGTTACGGTTATAATAAGTGTTTTAATATTGTGAGCCTGTTTTCTGCAGCAGAATAATAGTTTTCCTAATCTACTGGGAAAGGTACTCTTAGGGGGATCAGCTGCAGAGTGTAGCCAGCAGAAGCAGCTGCAGAGATTGCTTCTGCAGTTACCAGGATGTTATTAGACAATGTTTTTCACTCTGATGTACCAATAACTGTAAATCTTGAACAATGCTCCAGAACATCCTTTTCTCCCAAACTTCCACTTTTTTCTCCTTTTATTCTTCTCATATCTTTTTCTTCTTATGTCTTTTAGTTACTTTCTAAATTCCCTTTTCATCATGCTTTTTGTAGGTTTTTTTCTGTATGTATTACTTAATCTAAAACTATTTATAAAATAAAAAAGGAACAAAAAACACAGTATCATTCTCATCATGATTCTTTTAATTTTAGCAACCTTTTTTCACCTGGGTATTTACACTGTCAAGTTCTTGTATCTTGTTATACAGCAGACTGGAGCCCTGATCTTCACTGGAGTGCAATAGCAGCAGAATTATAATAATAAACAGTTATGTGCTATCTCTTTTCTGCAGTTATTTAACACAATTATTACCAGAGTAATACCATTACATGTCTGTCTCCAGATGCTTTTCTGACAAACTGGAAACAATAATATGAAGCATAGCTTACCATTAAACAAAGTGAAAATACATTGTTGGGAAAGAATTACAGTAATGACAGGGAAAGTTGCAGCATAGGTCATCACATACATTAAAAAGATAATTTCTTTTACTTTGGATGTAAGAAGGTTGTGGTTTCAGACAATCACTGGAGTTATCAATAGGGGAATTAGGCGAACGATGTATAGACAACACTAAGGAAGTGTGTTCAGTGAATGTGGAAAGCTACTTAAGTTGTAAGGTTTGAGTTGTTTTAGATTATTCATGCACATGAACTCCCTCCAAGAAGACATATTTGTTCACATAAACATACTATACCCTTGTAAATTAAAGGAATTGACTGACTTCTATTCATATTTTCCCAAAACAAAATTCCACTTTGGAAACAATTCAAACCTGTAAAGTTTTAACTGCCTTATTTAATTGTTAGGAAAAAATAAAAAAAAAAAAAAGGAAAAAAAATGCTGAGGTTTTGCTTCCCTGACAATCTCACATATATAACTGTGTCCAACTTTTCTTTTCCTGAAGTGTTCAGAGAAAGTGGATTCTTACTTTTTCCTCTCCCAGAGCTCCAAAATAAAAGGAAGAATATTTTCTACAAATTGCTTGGGTTCAGAATTTATTCAAGCTTTAATCTTGATTAAAAGAACTACAATTGCAAATGTCAGTATGATACAAAAAATCAGTTCAAATGGTTTATCATTTTGTAAAGTAGTTGTCTTACTGATCAAACAGTTCTGACCATCCATGGGAAGCTTTTTGTCTTTGTAGGTAACAGTGATAGCAAGGATAGACTTTCATAAAGTATATGCCAAAAATATTTAAGCTGAACAGGGAAATGTATTTGAACAGAAAAAAATGAGGAAAAGACAATTCTAAGGATCTCTAGGTACATGATGCTTACACATGTAACTGCTACCAGTTCTGCTTTTCACTCATTTTGTGACCTCAGCTTTTGTATCTGCACACTGGCATTGACACACTACCAGATAGAGGTTTAAATCGGTTATTACATAATCTATGCTTATTCCTTTGATCATGTCCAGCTCTGCTTACTTGACTACATTACACATTTCTTAAGAAATTAATTTTAGCTAACTTTATAATATTCCATTACAATCAGAAAATGCAACTTAGATTGCTCTTCCAAGAAGATGTAATGAAAAAAATCTCTGGTACATTTTCTAAAGATGTTTATATGGACATTTCTTAATATCAGTTCCAGAAAATGTTCACTTTGCAATATTTCATCTTACATACTCTGACCACTGGTAGTGAAGAAAAGGGTTGGGTTAGGTCTATAAGATTTATCTTTTTGCAGATCTGTAGTGTTTTCTAGGATTTTTCTAGATGCTATATACTACTCCCGAAAGATTTATTTCAAAACCTCTATGGTTGTACAAATTCTATGAATTTACCTTTGAAAATTAGACACTGCTAGTAAAATGGTTCAAACACGTTTACATTCAATGAATACAGGATACTGAAGATTCATTTTTAATGCTTGAGATAAGATTAGTGATTGTAACTACAGTCACATAACTTCCTACACCTATCATGAAAATCTCCTTTTACAGTGAATGTGAGTGACAATGAATAGAAGTTTATAGACTGAATAAGTATTACCACTAAGCTGTTAATACTCATTCAGAGATGTGTTATACTTAATATTTTCTAAGATTGAAAAGAGTTTTAAAAATGTCTTACATTGTCTACCATAGTCATTAATACCCACTATGCAATCATATTCTGATCAGAAATGAAATACTACTAGTTGAAGGTTTTGTTTATAGAGAAAAAGGAAGAATCAATTCTAGGGACTTTGCTGTCATTATATAGAAGTATTCTCTATTTGCATTCTTACCAACCTCTCTTCCATATCACAAAAATAATAGTTTTGCTTTTAAAAACCAGTATGTAGCATCTGTACTAGAGATTCTCTACTAGACTGAGAAGAGAGAAAATGGAAGAAATACTTGGGTAAGAAAGTGAACAATTCATGAAGTGATCACTGTAATGAGAAAACTTCAAGACACAGTGCACAATTTTAGTAAATAAAAATATGCCAAAGATGTTAGTTCTAACACCTGAACTTTAGGAAAGTACTTTGCAATTTTTGCCCATTTAACATGATTCCAAATTATACTGTATGCTTTGGAGGTGCTTTGGAGGTAATTAGTGAAGTAAGTAATGCAAAGGTCATTTTCTTAAATGCTGCATTTGCATTTATTCAAAACGCAAATAATTCTTTTTAAATTCTGCAAATTAAAACTACCTTTGACAAAGTTATATAAACTTTTCTGCAAAGATGTCTTTTTTTCAAACTCAGAAGAATAATTTTTATATTGAACTAAGAATTCCTTTTGCTCTCTCAATTTTTCCCCTCGTATTTGTCCTTCTGTGATTTCTACAGAAATACTAGCAAATCTTGGGAGAAAAGAATGAATGAATATTTGCTGCTGTCTTTTACTAGAAAAAATCTGGTTTATTAATTTTGAAAAGTATGATTTCATATAAGAAATTGTTTAAATAATACTTAATATAGTCTCTATCTTTTGGTGTAAGTTGTTCGGAGTAATGCTGGCTGCGCATTGCCTTGCATGAATTCCTCCTCTAAACCAGATGGCACTATTTTACTTCACATCCATAACCTTTTGAATTAAGTAGTTTTGGTCAAGGCACTCTATTTATCATACTCAGAAGGTATGAAAAGCTAGATCAAATGCATTCTACTTCTTTATTTTTAAGTGGCTTAATTATTAACTTGAAAGGAACTTTTATGTTCAAAGACTCTGAAAGTTTGTAAGGAGCCTTTCTAGTGAACACCAGCTTCTTAAAAACCGAGGAGGTTGTGTCTGGAGAGTCATTCAATTTACATATCTAATTCTGGACTCAGGCACAGCACATCAGCTAGCTGCTTCCACATCAATAGGTTAGTAGGTACCTGGCCCATTAGTATTGTCAAAGAACAAAAAGGATTCTGGTAAGCTAAAAAAAATTGTTCCTTTGCTCATCATGTGGACTGAAATGCCCATGCTCAGAAGCATGAATTTATACCAAGATGTAGCAGCAGTGGATTAATCTGGTGAAAGGCAGGTTAAGAGGCCGTTCCTTACTGTATTCTATCTGAAACATCTTGACTAGTGGTTTGAGGTATCCTCTTTGACCTTCGCAATAAAATGGACTGTATGCACTCACTGTCAGTTATAACCCAAAAGGTGTCCTTACCAGATGTCATACATATGAATGGGTATTTAAGCTCAGGGCTTGCGAATGACTACACCTCTTCAGGACATTTAGTCTGTGAATACTTATGATGGATTGGAGAATCTGACATATGGATGCTGTGCAAGTGGTGTCACTAGTACAGGATTAGAACCATACTAAAAAGGATTGTATTCTGCACTTTTCAGGAAAAACTTAAAAATTTCCAAATCTTCCAAATTAATCATTGTAAGAGGAGTCAACATAGATTCTTTACTTTTAAATGTGAAAGATGTATTTAGGCTACGTACCAAGAAGACAGCTGTATGATCAGGAGCTTTGAGCAACCTGATCGAATGACAGATGATCTTTAAAAGGTCCCTTCCAACCCAAACCATTCTATGACTCTATGATAGCAAAACAAGGCAATTCTTCTCCTAACATCCTGAGTGTGAAAATAGGGGATACATGCCCCCCCCCATATCCTACCATTGCATTTGTTAAAAAAATACTAATATACTAAAAAAAATTACTATCTCTCATTGCTCAATTTGTGTAGAAGGGGTCCTTCAAAAAAAACCCAACAGAGTCAGGATGAGTCCATCTGCTTGGTAATAAGTCTAGCGTCCTCTTAAGTCTGATTCCTCTATTAAGACTTCCTCCTAAGTAGTGCAGTTTAGGATCATTGATATTCAGTGCCTTTACAAAAGCAAACCAACATCAGTCTTCTTGTATGCTGTTTTACTCCTTCTCAGCATGATAAAGGAATGTAAAAGGCAACGAGTCTGTTGAAATGACTCAATAGAGAAAACAGAAAATTAATTTTGATTTAGTACAAGTAAACAAAATCTTTTACTGTTCAGAAGTGCTTATCCATACCCACCAAAGCTGAGTTAATGTGTTATATTTGTTCCCGAAAGAGTAATACATTCCAGCTGCCTCTTAGTGCTTCTTCAGAACATTCCTATGCTGACAGTAGGATTCAAAGTCTTGCTCAGGACTTCAGACACAGTGTAGACAGAGTCTCCACTGGTCAATGCCTTTGCCCCAGTAAAGCAATACAGCTTGGCCCATGTCCGTGTTGTTAGGGGTTAGCTCTCTAAAGCAGCCTGGTACACCCACACAACACAGTGCTTGACCAAGCTGCAATGGTGGTGGTGGCCCTCTGTGCATTCTGTGGTGCACTATGGACCTAAGACATAGTAATTATCCTTTTACGTTTGCTTTTTCAGTTCAGTATAACTGAAAGAGTGCAAAGGCAGCACTACAATCTCTTTTAATGTTACTTCTGTAACGTAAAACATATGACTGAATAGAACAATGGGCTCTGTCGTGGCTTCCTTGCAACAGATGCCATCAAACCTATCCCAGAATGGGTAAGTCATGCTACTGGCTGAATCCTATCTCTTGTGTAGATTCATATGTACCTAAGCTTCTTTGACGTGATAAAGTACTATTCTTGTGCAAATCCACTTTAGTGTGAGGATATCTTCCAGGCAGGGAATGTTTTCTGTTAACCAGGCAAACTCTGACCAGGGTTCAGGTCTCTTACGGGCTACATGTTACATTCTTGTGTATACAAACACACACAAAAAAGTTGTGAATTCATGGTCCTGCTCTTTATCCTGTTTGGTTTTGTTGTTTGTTTGTTTGTTTGTTTTTTTAAATTCTTTCTGAAAGTGCCCATCTTTTCATCTCGAATACAGAAGCAACTAAGGGAAACAAGCCTCCTATCCTAGGCATGTGAGTTAACATCCACAGATGCAATGAAAATATTCTCATTCATTCAGCTTTTTCCTTTCAGTTTGGTGGTAGATCTTTCTATCAAAGCTAGCTCACTTAGAACTGGACTGGGATAGAGCATTTCAATTCAAACAGTCAATCACTCTAAAGGATGATATATAAAAGCTATTAGCAAAATAAAAACAAAGAGAACAAAAAGACTAGAATTACCATCACAAAAGAAATTAAGGGCAAAACTGATATTTAACTGACTCACACATTTCTACTACACTACATTTTCTAAACAAAGGACATAGATATTCTCCTCTGGATTCTGAGTACAAACTTTGCTCTGTGCCAATGATCACTTTGGGAAAAAAGCAAACAAATCATATTTTTCCTGACATATCAGCAAACTCTCAGATTTAAAGTTCTTGCTAGGAAGGACTCAGAAGGCAAAAATATTTTCATTATTTTTCTTATTTAAGAATAACTGGTGGGAAATTACAGACTTGCATGTCCACAAATTTACCAATAAATTTATTTCTGATCCTCTGACTACTTGAAGAAGTTGAGATAATTCTTTTCCTTTTCAAAAGTAATATACAAATACTGGTGCATGTGTTTACACATTCATTTAGAAACACATGTACATAACACATACACACACCCCCCTTTGAATGTTTCTACTTTTCTGAGGACTTTGGGACACACAGAAATGAAAAGTCACCTTTTCATCTTATAATTATGTCTGTGAACCCACAAGTTGTGCTTCTCTCTTTCTTATACGAGGTACCACAGGAAGGAAAATTGGAAATGTACACAAAAGTGGAAGGGGAAAAGATAACAAAAGAGAATAATGAGAAGTAGAAAAATAAAGCAGCAAGGATGGTAAGGAAGAGAACAAATCTAGGAAGAAAAGAGAAGAAGAAACAGAAATAAAAGTAGAGATGCATAAGATAGGAAATGCAGTGAAGTAAAAGTCAAATAAGAATCAACTGGAAAAAATTGAGACTGGATTAAATAATACAAAGTATGAGAATAAAATACAAACCTATAAACCAGGAATGGTGAGTAGCAGAAATTAGCCTAAAAGAAATTTGTAGAACCAAAAATGAAGAGAGAATATGTCCATATTTTTGAAGTAAGATTAGAAGAAGTAAAATCAGGACATCTTGACTACAGCCAATCTTGGAAATAATTGCCAAAAAACTTTTGGTACTTCCATCCCTAACATACAGTTATTTTCCTTTGATAGTTCTCCACAAATTGAACAGAGGACACAGTATTTCAAAAGCTGACAAAGTACTACATGGCCAGAAATAAGCTATCTTAACTACTGCAGGAAATTCTGAAGCAATTACGACATTGACTCATCATTAAAATTATTCTTCTTTTCTAAAGTGGTCATAGCTGCAAACAGCTTATGATTATCCAAAAGCAGCCAGTCTTCAATAGAAAGGGCACAAGTATTTTTAAGTCAATTGAATGCTCATTGTGCCTTTTACTATCACCCTTCTCCTACCTCAGAAGGGTTATTTCCTCTTTTGTCACCTCATTTATATTCCACGGTATAAGGTTCATTGATTACAATCAGGAGAAAAACTTACAATGAAGTGAATTATAAGTTTTACTCACAGAGGCCTCTAGACTTGCAGTAAAAGTTGCAGATAATATCCCTAAGGCTTCTGAGATACAGCATGGCAGAAAATTGCTTCATATTGCTTAATTTGGAAACATTAACATAATGGAAGACAATCAATAGGCTCTAATAATTACAGCAAAACCACACAATTCCCACAAGTAAACATGTGCTTTATGTGGTATACAAATTGCTATCCTGTAAAAATGCATAATTACATTCTCTGTAAAGCAATTCATCAGAAAACACAACTATCTTGTTATGCTCTTGAGGGTATTTCAAAACTTCATTCTGTAATACCAGCAGTATCAGTTAAAGCAAGGTCTAAGAGCAAACAATAGCAAGCAGGAGCCATGTTGAGTTCCCTCTTCAGGTATCTGAATACCATAAACAAACATCACAGGAACAGAATTCCTAAACCCTGTTCTATCTGTAACTAACAGAAAGACAAAAAACAATTTTAGAGGGAATGCTTGGGCTTTGCAATGGGAAGAACTCCCTCCGCACTCAGCACGGATGGATGGCTTGCGGAGATGTCTCCTGGGTGAAGGGAGGATGGTTCCTCATGCCATTAAAAGCCATAGAAAGATCTAGAAATACCTTTCTGGGAACCACCTTACAGTGTCAGAGATGAGTAATGAATGATCTCAATGTAAAATCTTTGATTCTCGCTTCTCCCATATTCTTTTCACAGGCACTGAGGACACTCTTAGTGGTTTTATGTACTATGAACTTTTCTTTTATTATAAAAATACTGCTGGAACAGTCTAGCAATGATAAAAAGACTTACTCACCTCAATACACCTAATTTTGATGAATTACAGTTCATCAAAAGTTACAATGTAGCTAAAAATAGAGTGCTCTGGTTTATCCTTAATATGTGAGCTGAATGCAGAAGCATTTCTGTACTTAAATGTACAAACCTGACTAGATTCAGGGCATATTAAATGAAGAGATACAGGAAAAGAATAAGGATTTTGGCTTGCAAGTCATACCACAGAACTGTTTCTTCCAGGCTGGGATGAAACCCTCTAAATGCATGGGACTATACACAGGTTAAGTATTTTTGTATCACCAGGACCCATGTATCCAAGCTGGAGGCTATCTCCCAGCTTATGATGTAGTTGCTAATAGTCTTGATCTGTGATTTAGTCAGTCATTTGCCTTATTGGCAGAAGTCCTGTGCGGTCGATACTCTGTCAGTTACCACAACATAATTAGTTTTACAGATGCTAAATAGTCCTTCTCTAAAGTACAGATAAGCAGGAGTACAAACAAATATGTATTACACCTGATTTAGGAGACCAAATCTGAGGTTGAAAATGGCAAAAATTTCCCAATATCACAACTGATCAGAGAGTTTCGCTTTGGTCACTCTCCTGCTACATTTTTCTACGGCTTACAATTATTTGATCTGGTAACAACTTCATTCAGGATTCCCTGGTCTGCATTATCCTAAGCGCTGTCTGGACCTCAGCTAACATACATGCACCTGGGCTACCTGAATCCTAGCAATCTCCTAACCTTTACGTTCTCAGCTTTGCAATTGTAAAATCACATAAAAATAAATAACATGCTCATTATTGAACAAGGAAAATAAGGAAATGTCATAGAAATGTAACCTTTTGACTACATTTAACCCTTACTAATTATAAAGAAGATGAGACCCTTCAGATTTCCATCCCTGTCTGCTGGTATTTGAACTAACATATTAATTAAAAACTGCAAAGAATTTCTTTTTTTAAACATGAACCAATCAATACTGGCAGAGGAAACGCAATTATACCAGAAATTATGAAACTAGCAGGGATCCTAGATTTGGTTCCTACAAAGGCAATGGTCTTTAAAAGAATTACAGACTATCTGTTTCTTAAAACTCCAGTCCATGGGCCCTACCCCAAATCTATTTGCATCCTGCTCTGGGTTCTTTGCTTTGTGTTTTCTTTACCCAAGCTCAGCCACTTCTCCACTGCTTCCTCTCTCTGTTCCTCTTCTCCATGCTTCTCTCTCCTAATCGCATTCATTTTCTAGGATGCTAGTCATGCTCTTCTGCTCCTTTCCTGATCAAATTTTATATTCCCTGCTGCCCCTTAAGCCTTTCCCATTCTTCCTCTCTGTCCCTTTACCGTTTACCCCACTTTTTTTTTCCCGTTAGTTCTTTCTGCTCTTGGTTTCTTTGTGCTTCTTACTGCACTCCCTGCGTTTTATCTCCAGTTCTCCTCCTTTACCCTCTGGGCTGACATTGCAGTGTTGCTAGGAGAAGCTGCAAGTCTTGCTAAGCCCTCGTCACTCTAGAAACATGGTACACAAAAGTTACCATGCTGAAGCTGGGCAGAGAATGGATTGAGAGCAGCCCTGAGGAGGACTTGGGGGTTGATGAGAAGCTCAACGTGACCCAGCAATGTGCGCTGGCAGCCCAGAAAGCCAACTGTGCCCTGGGCTGCATCCAAAGTAGTGTGACCAGCAGGTCGAGGGAGGGGATTCTCCCCCTCTACTCCGCTCTGGTGAGACCCCCTCCTGCAGTCTGGAGGAGGCCATGAAGATGATCAGAGGGCTGGAGCACCTCTCCTGTGAGGACAGGCTGAGAGAGCTGGGGTTGTTCAGCCTGGAGAAGAGAAGACTCTGGGGAGACCTTATAGTAGTCATCCAGTACCTAAAGGGGCCTACAAGAAAGGTGGGGAGGGACTTTTTACAAGGACATACAGTGACAGCACAAGGGGCAATGGCTTTAAATTGGAAGAGGGAAGATTTAGATTAGATATGAGGAAGAAATTCTTCACGGTGAGGGTGGTGAGGAACTGGAAGAGGTTGTCCAGAGGAGTTGTGGATGCCCCATCCCTGGATGTGTTCAAGGCCAGGTTGGATGGGGCTTTGAGCAACCTGGTCTAGTGGGAGGTGTCCCTGCCCATGGCAGGGGGGTTGGAACTAGGTGGTCTTTAAGGTCCCTTCCAACCCAAACTATTCTATGATTCTATGAGGACACTTGTTCAAAATTCAGTCACTGCTCCAAAACATTCAGGCATGAAGCTTACTAGCACATAGCTGTGTGTTTTAACAGAGAAACTGTATTTTCTCACATTGTGGAACATTTTAATTTATAAAAAAAAATAAATCCAATCTTAAGAAAGACATTGGAATTGGAAGATGTAATCCCAAATAGTTCAAGTTTGACAAGCCTTGGACAGAATGGTTTTAAAAAGGAAAAAAGTTATGCAACCACAAATATACTTAATATCTCACCCATAATAAGCAAATACAAACTTACTTGTTAACAAACTTTATACTCCTTGAAGTCCAGCTAAATGGTGCAGCACATTCAGATACAATCACGATGAGAAGGAAGACGAGAACTAGCTAGTAGAAGACAGAGAGCAGTTGTTATCTGATAAATGGGTGAGGACAAGCCACCATCCAGTGTTTACCCAGTGATTAATGTGTTCTAGTACAGTGCACTCTACTAAAGATTTCACAGAGGTTGGGCATGGACGGAGATATGCCTAATCTTCAGTTTGTACATCTTTTCATAGGAATTTAACTGATAGATCATAGGAATTTAACTGATTCTGATTGTAGTACCTTTTTTCATCTTCTCACTGTCTTTTCTCACTACCCAATTTATCTCTTTAAAATTATAATAATAGTAACAACGACAACAACTACCAATAATACTTAGCTTTAACACACCCTGCTGTTCTTACTGTGGTGAAATTCCATTTGAACTCAATGGGAGTTTTGTCTGAGCAAGCACTACAGGACTCTCTCCTTGATTTATAAAGAATAATTCACCACAGCATCTAGATGCTATTTTGAAAAATTCAAAATAGATTGCACAAGGCTACTCACAATTAATGTTATCTAACAGACTGCTATTATCACTAAGAATATATTGGTAATCTGGCAGCAGGAGCATTTGATTTTTCTATTTTTATGATTAACCTCAGTAGGGAATATTTTGCCTTTTTTCCTGGGTACGTCTATTTTACGGACTCCTCATAAGTTAATAAGACTGTTACTGAAGAGTGATCTCTATAGGTTTAGTCTTCAAAGCACAGTAAAACTTAATTTAATCACAGCTTCAAAATATCATACGATAAAACTAATTTAATTACACTTAACAATGGCCACTAGTCTCATTAAAATGCTAATGAGGCTTATAATTATTAAATTGCTTAATGGTTGTTAATAGAAATAAATGACAAAATAAAGCTTAAGCAGAAAGTCAGAATGCCCTCAGGTAATTTTTCTTAGTGGCACTTCCATGTGATACAGTTTCTTTGCAGTATTCAGAAAAACATGGCAGATTAAAGTTTGAGGTAAGAGGATATAAAAGAGAAGAATGCAGTTGGATAGGTAACCATTCCATTGTCTCCTCTTAAAATATTTAAATATAGCTTATATAAACTTTCCTTGTCTGGAATATTTTAGAATATATGTTTTCATATCATGTGCCAAATATGGAAAATTTGAATGTATATCTGAAACTGACAAAGAAATCCAATTCACAAGAAACATATTTTGGGCACCATCTGTAAAGTAGTGTCATAATACTAGCATCTGTATGAAAATCACCATAACAGAGAATAAAAATTTTGACCTGCAAATACTCAGAGCTAAAGATTACTCTGTATTATTAAAAAAAAATCTATTAGATACAAGTACTGATTGTAATATCCATTCCCATGGTCAGAAGGAAAAGGAATTTAGCCACTGAGTTATGAGAAAAGGAGAGCTATAATTTTGTGTCCTCCTTATATCTAGTAATACGTACAGGAAAATCACAAAGCGTGCTGATTTTTCGAAGTAAAACATTAATGGAGATGAACTGACTTTGAAAAAACTTATGCTAGGGTACAAGATACGAAGGAGATCGAGTGTTTCAGAAATGAGAAATATTTGACTCAAAAGCAGCATTTGCAGACACAATTTGCAACATGTTCAAAAGATGCTGTTCATGTCCTAAAATGAAAACACTTTTCAAAACTACAAAAAGCAGCTGTTGTGATTTGGCCAAATGTAAAGCAGCCTCCCCTATCCCCACATTTTGACAGCAATTCTGTGGCTCCAGGAGTGTCAGGCAGAGAGCAATGTGGGCAGCTCCAGCTCAGAAAGAGATAGTAGCGCTGAGTTTGACTGCAGTAGCTCACTGTGTTAGCGGTGAGGAATTCCCTGAGCTCTTATTAAGGGGAGTTTCAGTGCCAGCAGGCAGCCAGGGAACTTCTCCCGGAGGCTTATGAATGGTGACAAGGAAGGAAAAGCAAAGGACCAAAGCAAATGAAAGCAAAGCAACCTTGACTGCTTTTTGGGTCTTCTAGGGTGACTACACTGACAAAACTGCCCACCAAATGGCTTCTCTAATCCTCTGGTAGAATATATTTGGGTCCTCAGGACATAATGTTAAGTTAGAGCATATTCCAAACATGCCCGTTATTCACAATTAAAAAAGAAAGTGGAAGGCACAGCCTTGCCACACAGAATCATAGAATCATAGAGTCATTATGGTTGGAAGAGACCTCAAAGATCATCAAGTCCAACCGTATACTCGATGCCACCATGCCCTCTAAACCCACTAAACCATGTCTTGAAGCGCCACATCTAAACGTTTTTTGAACACCTCCGGGGATGGTGAGTCCAGAAGCAACCATCGACACTGGAATGGCTGGCACTTGGCTTTTCCAGCAGGCTTTTCCCCATTAAAGAGAAACAAAACCTTTCATAGCTTCAAAAAGTAAGTCTCCCTCCTCTTCAAGACCACCTTTTATAAGATGGATACATATACAATTATTTCTTCATTCCTATAAAGCACTGTTTCTTGTTGAAGTACATTCAGTCATCCTTCTAATCCAGAGAACATTGTCACACATCAGCACCTCATCAAAGGGGAGAAAAAGTTACAAAATCAAAGTCTCTGTACCAGTAGAAAACTGAATAAAAGTAATATACACTAATTGAGCAATCTAAATCAGCAGTTATTAATAAAAAATCACACTTTGGGAGACCAATAAACTTAGAATTCACAATTCTAAACTGTTCTACCCTGTTCTGCAACCTGTTATTTTTTTTTCAACTGTAACACTTCCTAGGTCAAAGTTCACTTGACATCAAAATGTAACACTGAATGTCATTTTAACCTCAGAGGTGAATGTAGTCACTTTGCATATGCCTTGGCATATGCCTTTCCCATATTATATTTTTGAAATACTGAAAAACAAATGTTTCTGGGTACCTGCCTAGTCAGGCACTACCAGAATCCATTTTGATTATGCTAGAATCCAAAGAGAGTTTAAGTGATTCTCTTGGGGAAAAGTATTAGTTAACGAAGACTTTTCCAGGATACCCTACTGGACTGGGAATCCATTTATAGTAGACAGCAGCTGGAATTGCTGCGCTCTCCCTTTAGCAATTAATCTGCAGAGAAAATTCATAAACATAGATTTATTCATTTGGCTAGAGGTTATCAGTAGCTTTCAGATATTTGGACTTTTGCTCCTCCAGGCAAATGCTAAGGAACACTTTGGGGCACATCCTGAATAGTACATTGCAGTAAAATTAAATAAACATGTTTTAGCCAGTCATATTTAGGCAGCTGCCCAAATGGAAATTGAAGTTTTGACAAGTAATAATTTCTCTCTGGTTCACAACAAGAATGGAGGAATTAGACGTAGGGTTTCCCTTTTGTTAAAGTTCTGAAGTTAATGTGTTATTTCATATAGTTTCTGAAACTGGAAAAACAGAAGAAAAAGTGATTTCACAGTTGGATGTAAAAAAAATGAAACAACATAGCATCAATGAAATAATATGGGAGGACTGGGAACCGATAATCAGGAAATCTATGGAAAGGAAGAAGAGGAATCAGTGTGAAGACAGGAATATGGCAAAAATTTAATTTGCAGTACAACAGAGGAATAGAAATCTTGCTACCTAAGAGGTCCTCAGTTATGGAGAATCGAAGTTAATGACAAATGCATGTGTTTATGGCAAGGAAAATTGTGGTCTTGTGGGCTAATACACTAACTGCTGGACAAAAGCAAACAGAAACCTTCCTCATGGTAAGGCAACTCAGAGTTCTGTTCTTTCTCTGTATCCAGGAAAGTAAGCCCTGCTATCCCTGTCTTGGTGGTTTATTTCATCACCCCTGAAGCCTTGGAAAGCATTTCTGAGTATGTTGGTCTACCATTTAGTGACTGATCAGAAATCAGGCTGGGTTATTTGCTGTGTTAAATGAGCTTAGGCTGTATGTTTATGGATCAAAGGAGGCCTTCTGTTGCATTTCCAGAGGAAAGCTGTCCTTCTGTAATAGTCCTATTTAGCAATGGTAAAATAATTTGCTATCTGTAGCCAATTCTTTATCCCGTTTTTTCTGTCAGATATATAAAGGATCAAAAGCGCTTAATCTTCAAGTACATTTTCTCTAAGATCTGGAAATATGGGGCTGGGGGAATTGCTTTACACAAGTGCAGTGACACTGAGTTATTGCACCAGGCTGGTTGTCCACTTTGGATACTCTGTATTGATGGAAAAAGTTACCCGCAGTGCTGAGATTATAAAGTCAGTAGAGAAAAACTGTTACAGTTGAGGCCTTGTATTCAAACTACAGTACAGTTTCTTTTCATAAATCAGAATGATTTAAAGATGTTAGCAATTTTTTTCAGAGAATTTGCATTTCCATTATAATCATTACTGAAAGAGTCTGGGAATGTATTCGTGAGGTACAGAAATATTTTGCTTCATATTGTCAAACCTTAGAATGACAAATACAAAAGAGCTGATGATGAAAGCTTATTCTCTAGTTCCTTGTTTTAATGAAATCAATGTTGAGATTAAACTTGACAAAGAAGTTTCCCTGCAAATAATGTATTTCAGGGTAAGTCTCATGAGGTAAAGGTGATTTAAGGCCAGTTTATGGAAGCATTTACACTGTTCTTTGTGCCTAATCAGATGCAGACAAGACCAAAACAACACAGGAAAGGGAAAAAAAATAATCAAAACACAAAGCAAGTAGGAGAACAAGAAGAGAGTTTTACAGAAGGTGGTTTGGGAAATCCAGGTCATGGACATGATATCAAATACTTAGGACCACCTCAGGAATTGCAAAAAATTTTCCTAGCTAGTTCCTAAAGAAAGTTAGGTTGTTAAAACCACATGAGAATAGGTAACAGACTACTTAGACCATTGTATAGTGACCCACAGCAGAAGTCCAGAAAGAGAGTGATGGCTTCTGTCTCTGCAGGAAGAAATCAGTCAGGGTGCTGTTCCCAGAAACAGGAAGGAAAGTTGGGCTCAGGAGGTCCAAAACAGAACATGTAAAACAGCACAGTTTGAGAAAAAGGACAGTGAAGATGAAAAGGTGAAATCTTTTGAAAATTTCATTAGCTCAAAGAAAAGACAAAAGAATTAGGAAGCTACGTTGGTTTTCAAATTACTGAATGGGAACAGCTTATTCCTTCAGTACAAAGAACGCCTGAGGGGAGGGCAGAGATGGCCCCTCTCATAGCCAAGGGCCTCATCTACTTAGAGCCGATATGAGGTTCTGCCTGCTGCATCATTCTGGCATGTTGATTCCTAAGGAAACTTCTGTTAGAGACAATTAATATTTAATCCAGTGGCATGACTCAGTAATAAAAACACCCTTTCTCAGGATTTCCCAAAAAGCAATTTATGTATAAAATCACTTCAGTTATTCTAAACCCTGTCTTATGGGCAATTTATCTTGCTTCAGAGGTCTCCTCCAGGAGCCTTTGGAGCCTCCAAGAGACTTTGGAAGTTAGTAGCATGGAGATCCTAGCATAGGTCCTCCATGTGGTGAGAGGAGAAGCACACACAATGATTTAATTCTAAAAATAGAATCCGTGGTAATAGATTGCTAAGTAATTACATTCTGAGAAAAAATATGCAGGTAAATCACATTCACTTACGTGCAGAAAGCTTGTATAATAATTATGACTCATCTAAAAACCTATTTAAATCATTTGTTTTAAATCTTAGATGAGGCTTAAGTGATGCACATTCCTTTGCATTCCCCCAGTGCAGTCCTTTGCAAAAGATCCAATTTTATTCTAAGAGTTCACTTCTAAAGGAGTGTGTAAAAAATAAGCTGTGGGACATTCTGTCAACAAGTAAATAAAATAAGTTCTGTTGAGCATTTACAGGGGGAAAGAGAGAATAGATATTACATATTGATGTTTTGAAATAAAGAAACTTAATACACTAAGTATTTGAGAAAGACCATACATATAGGAGACTCCAAGATTATTGGAAGCTGTTGAGATTCCAAGATTTGCAGCATCAATTGTACACTATGAGTTTTCAAATATAGCTTTTTTCTTCTACATATAACTTAAATTAATAAAATAAGGTTACATTTCAGAAAATGAAGAATTCTTACAAAAAATTCGGAAAGTGTTGAAACTGAAAAATATATAAAGAATATAGTCTTGCTTAGGTAAAATAAGAGAAACATATTTTTATTCCTACTGAAAAAAGGTTAAGAAAAAGTAAGACAAATAGAAAAAGAGGGAAATTACTAAAATTGTAAGAGTGAACATTTTTTCCCCTCTGTCTAACATAGTTCTTATAATGACCAGTCCTTTTCTAGCCAACTGCATGGAATTTGTGAAAGAACATTCAACTTACATTTTGTAGTTTGCAATATTCTGTAGCAAAATAATGAAAGTATTAAACTGAAAAGCAAATGCAGAAGAACTTCCAAAAGACACTGTATAACCTGCATGTTTATGAATGCTTTTTATGCAGTAGCATGCACTTAAATTATAAAGTCATGGAACTAAACCCTATTTTGGCAAGCACTAGGCCAATACAGAGCAAAAATACCTGGCTTGAATTGGGTTTATTATTATTTTTACATGACGAGGCAAGGAAAACTATAAAGGAAGACTGTGAATTGTGAGGAAAGAATAATATGCTATTAATATACATGATGTTAGTCAGTGCTTTCAAGACATCAGCAGCCTAATAACTGTCAAGTAAACAGTCATGTGGATATTTATAGGAAAGTTCTCCCATGCAATAAAGCATGGAAGTGATGGTTTGAAAATGTAACAAGAAGGTGATAGAAGCTACATCATAAAGTAGAATTTCTTTTTTGTACTTTTACGAAAAGTGAATATACCACTCAAGTGTGATACAGATCCTTCAGTTCTCGCTGGCCCAGTCAGTTAGTGCAGCATGCCATCACACTGCTTAAATCTGGAAATACCATGCCTGCGTTGCTGTATTTTAGCTTATAAATCCTCTTTCCTTCCTGTGAACATGAATGTCTTCTCTTTTGATCTAAATTGTTGCTGCCTAAGAGCTGGGCCTATCCACTCACTGTACTCCCAATTGCTTACAGCACCAAGTTTCCAGTTCACTTGTAATTTACTTGTAGCAAATATCCACAAGCTCCATTTGCTGCAATTGTAAATTTGTCTCGCAATCTCCCTGTAACTTGTAACCAAGCCGTAACTTGTACTTATTTGAACCTTTATCGGAATATTCTTGACATGCTGACTCAAAATGGCTTTTAGTTGGTATTTGACTGAGAACTGGGGATGAAGGTGTCAGACACTTATAGCAGTCTTCTAACTGCAGCTGAGAAAGAAAACACATTCACAACATGGAGTTACTGTTGAATAAGAGGGGGGAAAAAGAAAAGAAAAGAAAAGAAAAAAAAGAAAAGAAAAGAAAAGAAAAGAAAAGAAAAGAAAAGAAAAGAAAAGAAAAGAAAAGAAAAGAAAAGAAAAGAAAAAAAAAAAGAAAAGAAAAGAAAAGAAAAGAAAAGAAAAGAAAAGAAAAGAAAAGAAAAGAAAAGAAAAGAAAAGAAAAGAGAAGAGAAGAGAAGAGAAAAGACAAGACTAGAAGGCATCTCCTCAGACAACTGCAACACCAAATTGTACCTTGGGTATAACTAGATTTTTATACTTCCATGTCCTCTGCTGAAAAACTGGTTCAGACCTTCACATCTATTATAACCAAAACTTAAATTCCAGATGAAGTGTTCTAAAGCACACTGATTATTTGTCCATTTGTACTAGGAGTATTTTGTCTGCTGTTTTTTTTTCATAGTTAACAATGCTGTGATGGCTTGACTATGCTTAACATACACATCTTTCTCTTCTTTATTGTTTGTATCTATTGAAAACCAATTTAACTGCAGAAATTCTTCCTTTCCGTCCCTAGATACATGAGGGTGCACTCTGTACCACTAACTGTGTTCTCACATACATGAATCCAACTCTTCAGATCATTCAGTTCCCCCCATATGACATTTTAATCCTGCTCCTTATCAAGAAAGATTCTCAAACCCAGGCTATTGCAAAATATTACTAGCTTGCTTCTACCTTTTGTGTCATCCTCCATGAAAATATTGATCAACCATCCAAGTCTTTAGAAACTCGGCTGGTTAACTTCTCCTCATTGCAAGATAAAATTCCAGAGTGTTGTTTTGCCCTTTCTTTTGCTCAAAACTTTATCCACATTACAGTTACTCTAACTTCTACATTTATAAATTTTCTGTCAGCAGACACTTTCATTGTATTCAGTAAGGTGTCACTGCATTAAATGCTTTGTTGAAGACCAGATTGATAAGATCTATCCTTTTTGTCTCATCTAGAAATTGTTTGAAATAAATGTTATGTATACAGATGTGTGTATAATTTCATTTTATTGCAAGTTATCAATGGGTCTCCAGGTCTAAACCCAGATATAGCTGAAAGCATTATTCTTTTTCATTTTAAAACAGTATTTTGTGTGTCTCACATTTCAGTGGTTTTATGGCACTATAAAAACCAATACAACTGGTTAATATCAGAGAATGCAGTAATGAAAAACATGCAAGTGCAATTTCATGCATCTGTGTGTGTATATATTTACTTATTTTATGATTCGTATTTTAAAATTCATGGATCTTTTAGGACATCCAGAGAGGCAACACTTATTTTAAGAGTTGCTACAATACATATAAATTCCTGCCTATAGCACTAACGTGCAGAAAACTATGATGAGACGAGAGAAGATGGGATTTACCCGTCTAGCTTAAAAAAAAGCATCCAAACAAAAAGTATCCATAACAACATCTGACTCAGAATTGTAGGTTCATGTAAAACACTGTGCAGATCATAATGCAGAAATCCCATACTAACTAGCATTATGTCCAGGTTCACAAACTCTTATGAATGGTGGATTGGTTTTGTTTTCACTCAGAACAAGGGTATATGAAAAAGCTTTGACTGGATTGCAAGTCTGAAGCTACTACTTAGTATTAAGGAACATACTCATTTTTACCAGAGCATCTTGAAGATGCCACAGTCAAACAAGACAGCGATAATAGAAAAAAGATACAGCTGAACTTTTTTGTATCTTCAAGGAGAGCATTTTAACTTCAGATCTTTTAATGTTACTTCTGTTTAAATACTTCACTCAGTATGTCAGCAGACATAAGCTTGGATTCAGCCAATAAATTAAAATGTAATATGCAATATTTTGAGAAAACACAGCAGCAATAAGCCATTTCCTATAATTCTTCCTGCTTCTATAGCGACTGCGGAAAAAGGATTTTTTATTTTCACACTCTTTTATCGTCTCTCTTTTCTAAATTTAAGCTCAGATGTAGGGCACAGCAGAAATAAAAATAGTACTATGTTCCTCATTCATCAAAGTATTGAACATGGTCTTATGTGAGTAGTTTCATTCAAATCCATGGGTTTATGCCAATGTTTAAAAAGAAATACATATGTGTGTGTTTCTGTATAACTCAGCATCTTCTGCCAATTAAGTTGTGAAAACTTTTCTAAACATTGCTCCTATTAAAACAAAGAACAATGGTTTGGTTTCGGTGTTTTGTTTTATTTTGGGGAAAGGGGGGAAATCCCAACTTTGCTATGGAATAAGCATTAAATCACTAGCATGTGTGACTATATGAATATGATCGTTTTCTTCATATCCCTGCACCAGTTTCAGAATCAACTGAGCAGAATAAAAAAGTACTTTCTCCATAGGCCCTGAATAAGGGCCTATAAATCCACACTTCCGAAAGGAAACTTTAATTTTCACTTTTTACATCCTGGTTGTGGGTTGTTTTTTTTTTTCCTTTAGACATTTTAAAGTACCCACAGTATGTAAGATATTACAGATTGAAAAACTGAATTTTCTGGGATTTGGTGTTTGTTTGCACATAGCACATTTGATGTGAAACAAGACATGAACAGGAGAAATCTAATTTAGTATGAGGGATTTTTCAGTACTATCCTCAGTGGCAGGGCCAGAAGTCATCAATTCTAACCTATCCTGACAAAGAAATAAATTTTCTAATAGTTGTTGCAAATTTAGATGAAAGGAGATGATGATCTCAGTTTAAGTTCCTAAAGGCTAGGAGCAAGCATAAGTCAATCTCTTCCTTATGAGTTGCCTTAATGAAGAGACAGGGCAGAATAAGGATGAAAACTAAAACACTAAGTCACTCTTTTAAGTGATCCTTGAAAAACTGGGACACCATACTAAGAGTACAAAAACTTGCAATTCGTTTACTACATTTATAGACACTGATTTGACAGTGGGAGTCTATCAAAAGATCTAATGACAGCTATGTCAGACTTTGAAGACAGATAATACCATAAGGTATACTTTAATACCTCCTTTCCATCCTGACTGATTCACTAGCATCAATTTTTTTAAGAACCACAGACCAGACCTCAGACGACAGCTTGTGAGTTGCAGACAAAATAGAGTAGTTGTTAAAGAGCAGTCCAAGGATACATTCACATAGGATGTGAGAAATTAATAAAGTGATTACGATGCTTTACCTTTATCAAGCTGACTCTTCTCATACCTGCAATATACTTCAGCAATCATCCCAGACATAATTATGAGAGCAGAGATTTAAATAATCTTTTCCCTCCCACACTTTCTCATCTGTTTGGACTGAGAGTTTCTTTAGCAAACACTTATTATTATTCTCTGATTGTACAAGGTCTAGCGCTGGGGGGATGATCTTAATGTGAACCTTTTAGATTTTATTGGAATATAAACAGCAATATTATAAATGAATTTTTTATACCTTTGCATTATAATGCAGTGTAACTAATCAACTCTCCTCACTCATCTCTGCCCTATCTAAATCTGAGATTACTTTCAACACAACTTCAGTATGACATTTGGCATGACTTTTTTACTCTTAACTGAGTTCTATAAATCTAATCAAGTTATAAAACCTTTACTAAAAACAGCTATACAAGTAGGCTTACTCTTAAGCATATGGATATTGAATATAAAGTAGTAGACACTAGTTTGCAATTTTAAAGTTAATATTTCTCTAAAATGAAAACCTTTTCCAATTTAATCATGAACAAAGAAAAATTGATGCATTGTCTACAGAATCTATACATTTTGGAACATATTCTATAAAGTGTTGAGAATGATCCAGATTTGTTAATGGAAAGTGTACCTTGATAAATAGCCAATTTCTTGTCACCTACAAAATAAGTGATCATCATTGGCATCAGAGGTGATTCATGAAGATAGACTTTGAGTGTGATGGATGAACAACTTAAATGTATACTGGCCAAGATTATAAAAAGTAAAGTGATAAAGACAAGACATATTTTTGTAAAAGTCTCAATGAACAGAAAATCAAATCCCAGTAGAAAAAAACAGTGGTTTAGCTTGGTTTAGCATAAGCCTAAGTTCTAAGATGAGTTTCTTCAAGTCTGAAGATCATGAAACAACAATGAAAGGTGGAGCTTGTGTTTTTTTCCCCATGATGAACTTTTTCTGCTCTCTTTATAAATCCTTAAGCAGCACAAGAGAAAGAATTTCTCTGTCTCCTCTGTGGTAGCTAAAATTATCATTTACTTTTACAGAATTAAGAACAAGAAGTTCTTTATGTGCCCCCTGTCCTCTCCATATTGTTGTGTTATCTAAAGAATCTAAAGAGCCTCATAAATAGTTATGTTTGTTTTGCTCTCAATTACAGCTGAGGATTAGGTGGAGCTCACATAATGACTTTATTAAATTTATTATAAAGTATTACTCTGCTTCTTATTTTTACCAGCGTTCCTATTTCTACACCCTCCAAACTACTGTTCATTTACAAGTTTAATTTTAACTCTCCTCCAAGAGGCTCCACTGTCTGATCCAAAGTCTTTTTGATACAGTGCAACTGCATAACCCCGGCTCAGAGAAAATTGCTTAATTGTGCAGAAGAACTCCAAGAAAGTCTCCACAGAAACCAGCCACAAATGGTAAGAAAGTTTATACTGCTAGCAGAGGTTAGACTGTTGAGATAGGGACAGCTGCCCAAAAATTCAAGAAGAAAAATACTGATAGAGAAAGGTATGAAATCCAGAAGTAAACTGAAAGAGTTGCAAGACAACAACTCTGCAGCATCAAAGATTGGTCTGAGTAAACACAGACATAAGGTCTTATATGGGGTTTGGCGAGCATACTGATGCTTCTCCTGCAGGCTCGTTAGTCCTAGTTAGCTATTGTGTATATCCTGCTAGTGGTTTCTTTGCAGATGGGAAAAATTAAATAAGAGGTGAGTAACCAGCAACAAAAAAATAAAATAAAAAAAGCCCAAAACATAATTCTTAAGCATATAATTAGAAAGAATAGAAAAAGAAAAACCTAAAATAGTACTGAATACTGAAGAGCATCTATAGACTTCACCCAGACACTTCATGAGCATCTCAGTGATTTGGCACCTCATACTTATCAATGGCTTGACCATAAGCACACCTTCTCAAATGTCTTTGTTTAGAAGATGCCTTCCAGGTTGTGATTTCCGTATTATGTTTTAGGGAAATAAGTATATAATGGTAATCATTCTTTCTTAAGGAATTTCATTTAAGTGAGGTGGTATATCAGAAACTAAGTATATCACCCTTATGCACTCTTTTGGTTGAACCAATATTTTTAATTATAACATTGTAATGAAAAGTCTACACTCTGGTGACATGAAATAATCACAGTTTACAAGCTACTTCAGGTCCATTGCAGATACCACAGAAAAGATCAAGAATTTAGGGCTTTTTATGTGTATGTGAAAGAGAGGTTTATTTATTTTGAAATAATTGTATTTGGTTTAGAAGTGTAGTAATATCATTGCTACAATGTTGTTCTAAAAGATAATCACATTACGCTATCGTAATACAATACTTAGCCTGTGTTCTTATAGTTTAGCCACTTGGAAATCAGATTATTTTCATGTAAACGGAGATGCAATTATGTTACTAGTCTTGCATAAACACACTCTCCGCCCAAAATTTTGGAAGTTATAACTGAAATCTGGTGATGAACATGAGATAATAAGTGGATCCTTGATTTACATTTCATCCTCCAATTTTTGGCCTCGTCTCAGTTTGAAATGTTTTTTGGTATTATTTAGGTGATTCAGGGCTTCCAAGTTACAGTAGCCTCTGTCAGGATTTTGTTGGTAGTCAGAATTGTTATAGCAATATGCAAACACATCTGATAAGTCTCCTACTGGGCGAGTAGAAAGTGGTAGTTTTATCGGCAAAGCCAAATTCACCGCAGCCTCAATGCTAGAAGTACTCTTGACAGGCTGTTTGTAGGCTGTGGCGATAGAGAATAACCGAACCTTCCAAAAGGTTTCATCCCTCAGTTCTTCCAGTATGGTAACTTGACCATGAGTGCATCATCATGGGTATGTCATGAGGCTATAAGATAGCTTTTACAATAATTTTCATATTTAAAATTATATGTAAAATATTTTTAAAACCTAATAATAATGCACTAAGATACAAAAAAGGTGATATAAAAGAGGAACTAATTTCCCAAGGTGTAACTTAGAGTATTGCCACGATTTCTCTCGTGGTATTTTATGCTATGTAATAATTAATTTTATAGTATCATAAATCATGTAGAAAAGCTTTGATTGACATGGGTAAAATATATCTCATTGGTGATCAGCTGCCTAGTCACATATTGAATAACAGTATTTTCAGAATTTAAAACCAATAAATATTTCAGTAATGTATTTTAAATTTGCAAAATTGCTGATAAAAAAAGTATACTTTTGAATTAACAGCACAACATACATTAACTTAAAGGATACTGCTCAGTAATTCAGTGTTCTGAGTGAGGTTGCACAAAACATGAGAAAAGTTTCATTGAGCAAAAGAACAGCTATCAAACTGTTTCTACTCATCTCAGTTTCCTACAGCTTCAAGCAATCATTGTCTCTAGCAACACTGATTCCTACAGATTGCTTGTTCCAGACAATTTCAGCAAATTTTATGCAACAAAGAAACATTTGTCAAACATGTAGTCTGTAAAAGTTTACTTTTAAGCTCAAACACTATCTTGAATAAATGAAAGCTTCAAATGAAGTTCTAGGGACAATCTTGAAAAAAGAAGAAAGAAAAGTCTTCTGGTAAAACTCTAAAAATGTACTGTCTTGGGACCGCACAGTGGACTGTGTTGATCAATTTAGACCTCTGGATTACTAATACAACTTAATCTCTTCAGCAATGTTTTGAGAAATGTGATTATTTTTTTTCTGTAAAATAATTAAATATAAGAGAAGACTGAGAGGGCATCTCATCAATACTTATAAATACCTTAAGGGCAGATGTCAAGAGGATGGGACCAGACTTTTTTCACTGGTGCCCAGCAATGGGTTAAGGGGCAACAGGCACAAAGTGAAACTCAGGGAGTTCCGTCTGAATATGAGGTAAAACTTCTGAACTTTGAGGGTGGCAGAGCACTGGCACAGGCTGCCCAGAGAGGCTGTGGAGTCTCCTTCTCTGAGAGATTCAAAACCTGCCTGGACCCAATCCTGTGCAACTTGCTCTAGGTGACCCTGCTTTGGCACGGGGGTTGGACTAGATGGTCTCCAGAGGTCCCTGCCAAGCCCCACCATTCTGTGTGATTCTGTGATCCTGTGATAAGGTCACTTTAGAGTTATGTAGCTCTCAATGTCATACTGGATCACAAGTCTGTTTTCTGAGAACTAAGTATTAGCCTCAAGGATTGCAAGGACCTTCAATTTAGATGAATTAAAAACTTTAGTCCAAAATGTGGATATAAGGTTAAATTAGGTATGCCCAAAGCTAGGGGAGACATAGGATTTCTGGGTTGCTTTTGGTCTTAAATGTCCAAATCTCACCTAATCTGTGAAGTAGTTACAGCAGCTATTCCCCAGAGTGGTCTGTTGAAACATGCTTTGATGGTGAGGTACTCTGCTCTTCATCTTCAAAACTATATCAGAATCTAGACCTTAGGTTACAGTAAATCCCAAGTGCATTTACAAACATATCTACAAACACATGACAGTATGTAAATGATAAACTTTCCATATAGGATCAGCCATTTATTTTTCAACAAAAGCAATTTATCTCCTTTTACATTTATGTATCAGCTCAGAATTTAAAAAGTAAATGCCAAGGATTCCCCACGGTCACAGTTCTCCTTCCCTCTGTGGAAATCCGTTTCTAAAATAACTCACATTCAATTACACAGATCACTTGTGATAGTGACTTTTCTTGGTGAGCTTGAAGAAAAGTCTTCAGTATCTGAACCATGAAAAATTATGCACAGCATTTCATTTTAAAGATGTGCCAAATTAACAGAAGGTAATTGTGGTAGACTGTGAATGGTAACAGCTGCTTATTTGCAAATGCTACAGACACCACTTCTTTTTGCTTAGAATTTCTATTAAGTACTTTCCTAACAACTACTATAGCTTATTTTTAGCTATGTCACCCCAAGCCAACATTCCTTATTGACTTCTGTTGTTGCTTTTTCTTGCACCAGTTTAACTCATCACTGCTACTATTATGTCTACAACTGCAACCCTTCTACTACTATTTTATGTAAGCAAAGGAGAAACATAAAACAACAAGAGATAGTTTAAGACAACTTTTCTCTTTGTAACATTTTTCTCAGAATTGAAACCTGCACTATTCTGGTATCATTAAGTGTATCTAGGTGGAATTTTAACAAAAGTATGACAATATAAAGAATTAAAACCTTACATTGAGTGATGTTACTGTGTTCAGCTCTGGGGCCCCCAACACAAGAAGGACATGGCCCTGTTGGAGCAAGTCCAGAGGAGGCCACGAAGATGATCCGAGGGCTGGAGCACCTCTCCTGTGAGGACAGGCTGAGAGATAAAGGCATGTAGTGATAGGACAGGGGCAATGGCTTTAAACTGGAAGAGGGAAGATTTAGGTTTGATATGAGGAAGAAATTCTTCACTGTGAGGGTGGTGAGGCAGTGGCACAGGTTGCTCAGAGGAGCTGTGGATGCCCCATCCCTGGAAGTGTTCAAGGCCAGGTTGGATGGGGCTTTGAGCAACCCGGTCTGGTGGAAGGTGGTCTTTAAGGTCCCTTCCAACCCAAACCATTCTATGATTCTATGATTCTATGAGATTCTATGATTCTGTGTTTTGGAGATCTCCACAGGCAATCCCTCCTCCTCCCCAACATACATCTTGATATTATTTGCAGAACTACTTTGAAGTTACTATTCAAATATTAGTTTGGGATTAGAAATTGGCACATGACCAGAATGATAAAGAGAGATATTATACTTTCCTTATATATATATTTGTGTACAAAAGATGACAACTGGGTAATTTTCAGAACTAAGTAAGTTCCTGACATAGACAGTCTGCACACAGTGAATTTTCTGGCCTCAAATGAGATGTCTTTAAAAAAAGGAATCTATTTGACTACATCTTGAACACGATACAAACTTGCCTATGTCTAAGAACCAGACCGTGTTGAACATCGACATCTTTTTGGTCAAAAGAAAAAAAGGATCACTTTCAGATAACTTTCCCACTTTCTACTTTAAAGCTATTTTAAACCTATTATCTGAGCAGATTCCCAAAACTCTAAATTATGAATCTTCCTTGATTATCGCAAAGATTTTTATTTAATATAAATACAAGCCAGAGGAAATAAGATGTCCTCTAATATTATATCAAATATGCAATTTGCAATAGCATTCCTTTATTAAAAACGCCAATTATAATTTCACATAAAATTTAATTGAGGTCATCACCCTCCTGACAAGTTATTTCTAAATTCTTTCTTCTAATAAGATTTGTTATTTAAACATTTTCCACATCAATGCTTCTTTCACATCTATATACTTCTTATCTATTTATAAAGATAATAGAAATTACCCATCATTTGGTTGTATCATTGTGCTATTAATAAGAAAGCTATCTATTTAACTGCTTATCTGGGAGATGAGATTATCGGTTGTGTGTAAAATTGTAAATGTGATCTTCTTAAAACCATAATTTATTACAACAAAACTATATTTGTTAAAATATTAGTAAATAAAAATAACACCAAAGTTATGAGTGAAATTTTAAGATTGTTTTATTTTGTAGTCTTGATTAAAATGCTCGGGAAATGTATAATCTTAAAAAATAAAATTCATTTTTACATTGGGCTTACTGCACCATTGCCGTGTATTTCACAAAGTTAAATATGGCTTGCCAATTCATTATGTAGGCAAACAAGGGAGGTCATATTATTCATTAAGAGATCTCAACTACTTGTTCGTATTTTACTCAGAAATAATATATTGGCCAGGACAACTAAGATTATTACCTTGGACGTTTCCTAAGCCTCATGGGATGCTTTACTTCATGTAAATGCATGTGGTGGAGGGTACCTTGGCTGAAGGGCATAAAGGTTTCCTTTTTCACAATAAACTTGCCTTAGGTAGGTTTGCCATTGACGTCCAAGTAGTCAGATATTCAAGACACAATTAATTCTGTTTTCAGTCCTTCAGATATTTAATACATTTGGGAAGGTCATTTATGCTGAAGTTTAGTATAAACCCAGTTCTGGACTCAAAAAGAATAATCGTACCTTCAGTCAAACGAATCTAAATATATTCATTCGTATTGTATTATTATGTATTTAAACCTCAGGGAAATTAAAAAGAGGGAGTTTTTCTTTCTATATTTTACTAACAACAGGCACATAAAAATAGGTAGCAAGGAAAAATTTGCTCTTCATAAACAACACTCTGTCTTGTTACAGTTCCTGTACTGTGAGCAAGTCACAACTCAGTGTACACACACCTAGGGGAAACCACTGCTTTAGTCTAAAAAGAATTTGGAGACAACTGTTTGAGCAGTGCTGTATGTTGCACAGTTGTGTGCTTCCACTTCCAACACAGAACAAAGTGCAGCTACTGTTATACCCTCCATGACAAAAGAGGCAGCCGGTCTCCTCCAGTACCTGTGCATTGCCTCACACAAAACTAGGACAGTACGCTTGTTTCTTCAATACAGGACAACCTAATTTTATCCTCATGATGGTGATAACTGATTGAACAAAGTAATGGGGTCTTAAGTGGACTAAGTGGAGCATATAATTGAAATTAACATCACTTTTGAAAGTTGCACTTACCTATAATTAAGATCTTAGTATGCAAATAGCCGCTTATGACCCAATATTCCCTATGTGTCACCTTCCTGATTTCTATTAAAAAAATAACTATTTCTTCTTCTAGAACAGACCAAACACTGCAAATGAACTACTCTGTCCTGACAGGGTCCCACAAAACAGGATGGATGTACAGAAGGTTAGTTTGCTAAAGCTTGCAACTTGCCTGGCTTGGGCTGGATTAGTTTATATCCTGGTTAGTTATCACCCAAAAAAACAATGCCAATGTAAGGTACCAAAGAATCAGAAACACTTTTTTGAGGTAAAATATAAATGCATTGATTCATGATAAACAAGATAATTACATCAGGACCTGTTTTATTTGCATAATTTTCCCTCTTGGAAACTCTACTCTAAGCTCACTTACTAGGTTTAAGGTTCCTCTTTCTATGCTCCAGTGATACCACTCTGCCTCTTTGAGGATGAGAGTTCTAAGAAAATGGGAACAAAAGGAAAATAAAAGGAAAGATGATAAGTATGTTTATTTAAAACATAACTCATTGCTTCTAAGTTATATAACATTAGTCAAACCAGGTAAGATGCAAAACTTGGCTTTGAAGGCACCATACTTGCCAGATGTGAGAAGCAAATGTGCT
This sequence comes from Cariama cristata, assembly GCF_000690535.1. Taxonomy (NCBI): domain Eukaryota; kingdom Metazoa; phylum Chordata; class Aves; order Cariamiformes; family Cariamidae; genus Cariama; species Cariama cristata. Next base: position 31,944 of record NW_009609880.1, read on the forward strand.
AAGGATGTTTTGCTGCATCATGTGACTTGCTTTTTAATATCTTTCTGATTTTCTGTCAGTTGAGCTCCTGTTTCCACTTGCTTTCCTTTTTCAGCCTTTACCCCCACCATAATGTGGCATTAGGATTGTATGAAACACTTCTACAGAACTTCAAGCCCACCCATACTTAACTGGAGAATGGAGGCCAACCCAAGAGGAAGAAAATGTGTTATTCCATAAAACTAGGGAAGAAGCCTAAAGACCCAGCTAAGAACGAAAGGACTTAGTAAATAATCCTTTAGGCGTCTCTGTGAAAATTAAGCACACCTAATTAAGCAGTGATACTATTCGTTTTGGAGAGGTGAGAGGCACTGAAGATGGATCTTGCTGAAATTCAACAACTGTGAATCCATCTTTTGGACACTGTACCCTGCTTGTGGCAGCAACAGAGTAATAAACACTGTATAATTATTGCAGGACAAATTTACAGCTTCTCCTTCAACGTATTAATATTGCACATTGCTTTCAGAAGTCTTAGATTTTGCATTCAGGTTCACCATAGGATTTTTTTTTTTAATTTGTTTCTTGAAAGTCTACATATTTGTACACTAACTTTTTAAAAACAGAATTTATTAATGTACAACTTAATACTTCATGTTCAGAATAGCATACATTTAAATATTGGAATTTTTTATTCAATGCTATCACTCTTTTTCTGTACACTGACTTGTATGCGTCTATTTTGCAGTTACTCCTGTTGCCATATTACAGTGAAATTTCTGGTTAAATTCCAAGCATAAAATCTTTTTAAGAAAGAAGGAGAAACATGCCACCAGTTCAATTTTCAAAGGATGATACTTTGCTATTAGCAGGTACACCAGTCTTAGGAACAATGGCATACTTGGGGAAAGGAGGTGGAGACTGCAATGTAGGTATAAAGCATGGTGCCTCTTGGCCTCAGATTTATTTCTTTCAAATTCAAAGTCAGTAACTTAAAGTAATTTCTTTGGGAGACTCAAATTGATTATGGGGATGCTACCATGCTTTTCGTAGGAAAACTGAAATATGTCTTCAGAAACACAGAATGGAAAACAACTGGAAGAAAAAATGACCCATTCTGCTGCCTTAATGGCTTTATATGCTTATTGCTATCAGTAGCACACGTACTTTCAGAAAAGTGAAATAACTTTATTTTAAAACATACTAAAGCTTCCTGGGAAGCAGTTGTACACTAAACACACCTTTAAAAGAATAAGGATCAAAGAAATGTTATGTTCTTTTTCACTGAAACTAATATAACCACAACTGCCTACCTTTGGGGATTTGCATGGAAAAGATTCCAGGAATTAAAGAACTATAGCTTTATGTCATTTTTTACCTCTGTATTTAGAATTTTGTTGTAAGATTTTATATTTATTCTTCTAATAGTTTTCTATTCTTTTAATTTCTTATGTTTGTCTTAACAATATTTGTTCACTAAGAATAAAATATAGTTGGTATTAGCTGCATGGTTCATTCCTTGTTAGACAGTAAGCTTTCATCCTGAGTGAAAGAAAACCTATAAACTGAAAACTGAGAACCCTGTCTGTGGTAGGGGGGTTGGAACTAGATGATCTTTAAGATCCCTTCCAACCCAAACCATTCTATGATTCTATGATGACTGTTTCCGGCCACATTCTGTTGCTTCTTTACACAATTATGCTGGTGGTAGTCCCGCAAAGAGCTCCTGCATGACATTATTTCAAAACTGGGATTATAAATTATCTGGCAAGATTAAATTTTGAATTGCTAAAATCTTCAGTTATATAGTATTCATTGTCCGTGTGTTACATGTTCCAGAGAAACCATTACATCTTACTTATCATCTATTTAGCTATCTATATTTCATATACATATAAAACATTTACATAATGATTAGTGCACTTTTAAAAATTCTTTTACTTTTTCTCTATTCAGTGACTGAATTAATCCTAACAGATAATTGTGTATTTTTTTTTATACTTTTTACAGAGGGACAGAAATTACAGAATAGAAGACTAGGAGGGATTATTATTTTGCACACTAATACTTTTGTTCACAAGGAAACACAGTACAGAAATTTATGCTGTTACAGTAAAAATCCCTTTGCCAAATACCATTTAAATGACCACAGTTTTTGTTGATACAAAAATTTTCTAGGAGGATAGGATTTTATACCTATAAACAAATGAAAAATAATCATTGCTCTGTGAAAGGAGGTCTATTGAGCCATAGCAGTCAACCAGTGAGTATCTACAGATATGCACATGAAAGAGCCGCTCAGATGTGAGTGAACTTAAGAAAACACAATTTTTGCTACTGTTTAACTAGATTTAGCTTTGGTAACAATAATAACTCTGTATTTTGAAACTGTGAACCAGTCCCCTTAATAATCTATTGACTTTCAGATGTATCACACGGTGAAGAAAAAATACCCCATCATTTGTGAACTGTCTGAACTTGATCAAGCATATCCTAACTGATAATGACAGAAACTTGCATGATCTGTTAGGTATGGAACATAAAACCTATGTTCACTTCAGCTACTCTGTGAAGCCTCATAAAATTTTGAGAGTTATACTAAGCTAATAATATATTGCTGCATCAATTGAGCCAAAAAAATACCCATAAAAGTGTTCCTTTTACATGCTCTAAAGCCTCCTGAAGGGAGAGGAGGGAAACAGAAGCAGGAGAACCAGATTTTTCAGTGTAGCCTAAGTAATGGGGTCAGAAGGGCTTTGTGCAAACACTAGTACTTGCTTTCTGAGGAGACAGGTTTCAAACTGTGAGTATCAGAAATTAGTAACGTTTGAGATATTGAGTATTAAAAACTAGTCTTTTTAATAGCTGACTTGAAAAAAGGACACTTGAATATAAGAAATTTGCCTTACTCCATTATGCGATTTTATAAACATGCCTCAATATTATATTCAGTTTTGCTACTGAAGGGTTATGAGGAACAACTTGGTGAGGGAGATGACAATATATCTCTGCTAGATTGCCAAATAGAATGATTCCCAATTGCATTCATGCATGGCAGGTATTATTTTAATATAGAATATAACAAAGCAATGAAGTATGTAATCTATATATCGAAATAGGTATTTTTCAACTAGCTCAATGTACAAGTCCTTTTTGTTAAAAAGTATTTTCATACTACGAAATCTGTATTTGGTTTTTATATTAATTTAATAACAGCAAATATACTTGAAATACTCTAAAATTTTACAAATTCAATTACTCAAATTATTTTATAAAATCCTAAATATTCACTGAAGTGAGGCTCACCTCATAACTCTTGTCCCAGAGAGGCAAGTAAAAACATCCAAGCTAAATGACTTGCCTATGGGTACCTATTCCATGTCAGAGAAGTCCTTTAGGTGAAAAATGCCTATCCAACCCTGGTGTTCAAATCACTAAAATCTGCTTCATTCACAAACTGTAAGTGAAAAGTGTCCGGGTAGTTTTTGGTATAATCACTGAACTTCATCCTAAAACATAGTCTTCAGAAGATAAGGGACTTATCCTAAATTTTCTCACTACTGTATACTACCAAACAGTATTGCTGAGAGAATTTGTGTAGATAAAATCTTCATGACAGTGTGACTGACCCTATTCTGTAGTCTAGACCTCACATTTTCTAAAACCCACATAAACTGCAGACACAATGATCAAACCTGACTCTTCAGTGGTCTTTATTCTTTCTCCCAGGAATCTGGGATGTAATTTCTTACCTCCCAGCCAAGGTTACTACTCTTCCATCTCCCATTTCCAGGAAATTACGATTTAGTGAATTCTGGCATCCCCAATACACAGTTGAGGCACAACTAATTAGCACTAGCCAGCTGCTGAAGCTTTCCCATATCCCTCAGCTCCAACTTGGGACTCCTGTCCCAGAGCTTTGCATCCAGTACTGCACAGCTGCCAGGACTGATGATACCATTGGAACAGGTTCTTGTGTGGCAAAATGCATCAGGCTGATGATCACCACGATACCACAGCAATTCTGGCTTAACCCAGTCTGCTGGTCCCACAGCTGAGACACACTGATGGCAAGTGGCTCCTCACATTCTGTATCTTGCTGGCTAAAATTTAAGCTAGGATGTCGTTCTGGCCAGGTCAGATAAGCCTCAAGAATTACCAGGTGATTTTAGGCTGATCCTGTGCAAAGCAAACCATGTGCTGCCTGTTGTCAGAGCCCAGCTTCAGCTCGAAACCCTCTCATAAATATCAGCCAGCATGTCCAGGATCAGCTCCTTGTATCTCTCCATCATGGGAGAGGTCAGCTGCTGGTGGCTGCTCCCCAGTGCAGCAGCTGCTGTCAAATGTGTGTTAGCAAAGGGGCACCCAAGGGAAAGGCAGGGCTGTGTCCTGCCTGCAGTCATGCTTGTGAGTCCTTCAGATACTTAGCTAAGAGAAGGGCAAAAACTGAAGCTTCAGACCCAGTTTTCTGGTAAATTTTGCATTATACTACCATTGAGGTAAACCAAACAGCTACACACGCACAAACAAGCCCTTCTAAAACCAGTACATATATTGGTTCTCTTTCCAGTTGAGTCAGGTGAGACTCAGGTTCCGCATCGCGTGTTCTCCTCCAGACCCATAGATTTGCTTTCCTGCCTTGGCCTCAGCAAGAGGACATAAATGCTTTTAACCAGAACACTCCTCAGTATTCCCCTGCAATTTGGATTCAGTCTGCTTTGGGCTATGGCGCATTAGGAGCTCAGACCTCTGTGCCAGGTTATTCTGCTCCAGCTGCTATGTTGCTATGAAAAAGAAGTGAACACAACTCCTGTCGCAGTCTCAGAGGATGTCTAAATGGAGAGAGGCAGAAGCTTGACATCTCCTGCCATCTCCATCTACTTCCAGTGGAAGAGGAAGACACTTTTTGGTGGTACCTCATTTCAGCATAAATTAGAGAAGGAAAACATTTAAATTTGCATGGACTTGATACCTCTGATAACTTTCAGATTTTCAGGGTCTGTTCTTTCCTCCATTAACTAAGGAGTTTAAGTAGATTGCAAACCATGCAGTTGCTGTGTATACTGCGTATATACCATATGTTAGGAGCATCTGACCCTGGTTCTGACATTCCATTCCATTCTGACATTCTGAAGCATTGCCTAAGTTAGACCTTTGATGGACCCTTTCACCCTTGATGGTCAGAGTAGTGCACAGGCCTGGAATATCACTTACACTGATGCTTTCAGTGATTGCAATATAAAGGTGACACTTTAAGAAAATTATGAGCTAAGAGTGGAGAACCGAGTTGGCTTTTATTCTCAACTTTTAACCAGACTCACCCTGAAGCATGAATAATGCTCTTACATACTTTTATCTTATCCTTTGAAATAATGGTGCAGAGAGAAGATGGGGAAAATGGACATTTTGAATTAAACTCTAAGACAACATTTCCTCTGAGTTTGGTTTCTAGTTTGGAGAAGCAGTCTACTTTGGAGAAACCATGAATGAAGAAACAATCTTATCTCTATAATTTTACCTGGCAAAGGTCTTAAACAACAGCAGATGTCTGTGCCAGACAGACACTTGCTTTAAAATAGGAATATTTCTTCAGGACAAAAGGGGACAGCTGCGCTTAAAAGCCAACCAAACAAAACCAGAAAAAAATTACAGGAGCTTGTTTCTTTCCCACTTCAAATGTTATGACAAGTCACTTCATCTCTCTTGTGCTCATCTCTAAATATGCAAATAATATTTTGCTACTTCACAGACATCTTTAGAAGCTGAATTAATGTGGTCACTGAATTGCAGCAGCCTGTCATTACCTCCATTATATCGCTTCTGAGCAAAAAAAGCAGAAACAGCAGCTACTGCACCAGCAACATTTACAGCACATATAATAGATGCAAAAGCACAAAAGCAATTAAACAAATTCTGGACGTAATTTTAAAGGAGTAAGTGCCAGTTTTATGTACTTAATGTATTTTCTGCTTTGATGGAAATAGGAATCTCAGCTGTACAACTGCGAATATACCTGGAGTAGGTGAGAGCCATCTGACAAAAAAAGACATACAATCAGGCTTGATGAACTTTTGAGGAAACAGGCAGAGTTGCAGGGGAAGGGCAGCCAGCTGTCTGCCTGCTGTGGGTGAGTCCCAGGGTTTTAAGAGCTAAGAGGGAACCTGGATATACCAGAAGTACTGTCAAGGAGACAGATGCCTTCCTATTCAGACAGTTCAGGCATCTGGGTGGTATGGAAATTTGAACGATTCATAACTGGGCATGAAACATTCATACAAGAACATCCTGCTTACAATTTAAATTACTACAACACAACAATGTAACTGAATAGATGACTCCTAAATAGTAGTGTGTCGTCCTCCTAATAATCCAAAATTTCACTTGTCTCCATAATTACATTTTAATTAATATTTTATTTATAATTTTGTTTTAGTCAAGTCAAAATTGGTATTAAAATAAAATACTCTGATCCCGGAAATCCCTCCTCTACATATACATAAGCAAGATTTTCCTATTAAAAAATACAATTCAAAATAGATTTTTATTCATATTAATAAATGAGAAAAACAATCAATGAATATGACAGTATCTGGAAGCTAAACTACATATTTTATAGGCTTATTAAAAGAAACATGTGCAGTAACTCAAATATTTGTTCTACAGAATGATTCATCACATTACTCTGGAGGTAGATACTAGTTAACAGTGAGGTAGAAAGAAATATGAGCGTTTCAAAAGTAGGTATAGCTCACTTTTTGATCCAAAAAACAGGAAAAGGAAAGCAAACCCAAAGACTTTCTTCCCTTTTCAATAGATAGTACTTACACTATTAACAAAAAAATGAAAAATAAAAAAATAAATATAGAAGTAGATCTACTAGGAGCACAGGCCTCTTCTTATTCCTCATGGGACTAAAGAAGAGAGAAGGAAGGGAGGCTGCCAGTACATAAAAGTATATATCAGATAAGAAAATCCTAGTCAATATATTTTTTTTCTTCTGTCAAGCTATTTTTAATACATACAGTCCTGTCTCTTTCTAGGAGACATATGTTATTGGAAAGATTAGTTTTGCAGTACCTATTGCTTCTGCCAGTCTGCATCAAAGTAAATTTAGAGATGTGCTGACACTCTAATACCTGCTATCAGGTTCTACCTGTAGATAAGAGGTAAAAAAACCATCTGTTGAAGGCCACCCTTAAAAAAAAATCCTGGTTGGTTGGATTCCTATAAGTTTCTAAAAACTCAGTCTGTTGAACAATTTCTTCACAATAGTCAATTGCTACTATGAGGGATATTAAAAAATAAAACTACTAATAATAAAAAATTAACATTCTGATTTTAATGTACACAGTGATAATTTCTGAGGTTATCTCCCATAAGCTTTAAAATGAATTAAATTGAAACACAGTGTAAAATACAAGTAACGGAGCTGTTGTCCAAAACTAATTAAATACATTTTCATAAACCTGATTTGGGAGATTCTCATCCTTAAATGTGGCTAGATGGAAAGCAGCAAACATTAGCTAGACAAGAAAAACAGCAGAGGATGAATATGCAAAATCCTCACCATCTCAGATGTGCTCAGTTCTGACTTTCTCTAGCAAAAAGCAAAGAAATATAACCTTTTTTCCCTTCCTTTTCAGTTTCAAAACAAACTAAACTAGCAAAAAATACTGACATCTCTCCTGTTTCAGTTCTTCAGAAAAAAGCATGTGCCCTATTTGCTGTTTCTCAAACCAGACCTTTAAAAAACAGGCTTCAAAACATCCAGATAAGACCCTCATGCAATATATGAATGAGTCTGCATACACACACAAAAATCTTCTCTTCTCCTTCCAGATCAGAAGTTATCTTCCTCCAAAGGAAGGTGAGAGAATGACTCATAGGATATGATGTAGCTATGCTCAAGTTCTTCCTCTTAATTTCTCAGTTCACTTAAAATCTTTCATCAAGTATGTAGTATTTTGGAGGACGAAGTCAAGAACTGCCCAGAGAAGTTGTGGATGATCTATCATTGGAAGTGTTCAAGGTCAGGATGGATGGAGCTTTGAGCAACCTGATTTAGTGAAAGATGTCCCTGCCCATGGCAGAGAGGCTGGATACAAAAAATGTCTAAGACATCAAATACGGTATCTCACTCTCATATGATATCTTATACATGTAATCCAGTTTCAGCTACAGAAACAGTTCCATCAGTTCACAAAACTGTATCAGATGTTGTAGGGGATGCCTGATACTTAGACCAACAATAACTAAAGGAAATCAGAAGAAGAGTTTTAAGGACTCCTGTGCACTCTGTGAAGAGAAATACACAATTTCAGCAACAACTCGATTGTCTCGAGGCCAGCTGAAGCTAATTTTCAGCATTAGAAAGAGAAACCACCTTGAAGCTGCTATCAAGAAATTAAGGAAATTGACTTTATTTTGTTCTTTTATATGGAAGCTATAACCCATCAGAAACACCTAGCTTTGTATGGACTGCCTCTCTTGAAACAGATGAAGGTCAAGGTAGTAAGAATTGTTTGCAAATGCTTCTCATCCAGACAATTATACAACTGTGATTTGAGCACTAGAAAGTTTTTTTGAACTCACCCATTATTGAAAAAAAGTCTTGGCAGTACAAAACATAAGGTTGGTAAAACTCCTGTAATTATTTATTGTAGAACTTTGCCTTACCAGTCACTTTCACGGAGTTCCAGCACACTATAGTTTAATCAATGAAGAATGTAAATAAACTTTATTGTTACACAACATAATCTCCTGTTTAGGTTTTAATCATGTTTAACTAGAAGCGATGCTTCTTACTTGCAGGACAGTATGATACTTTCTGATAATAATTTTTTAATTAATTTTCTTTTCCCTTAATTTTCATTAAACTCAGTTCCTATACAAATATTTCTTCTTCTATTATTTGATGTCAGAATGATGCACAGCTTCTAAACATAAAAACTCAATTTTTGCAAAACTGTATTATTTTCATCATGACATTAAAATATCTTGGTTTTTAATCAGTTTGCTCTAAATCAGTGTAATTCTTAAACCAATACAACACATTCCTTAGCCTGCCAGTGGACTGACCTACATGAGTTGTAGTTCAAACCACTGTTGTCACCAGTAAGAGGGATTCAGGACATTAGACATCATGCGATAGTGTGCTACATCATGGAAGGTATACAACTGAAATGTTAAAAATTTAGATGAAGAAAAGCCTCATAATTTGCTTTCATCTCTTAAAGTGTCTCTGGCTTTCTTTGGCAATGTAGTTGAATCTCTTTTGTTTTTCATTGTTAGTGCTTCATAGTCATAAAGGCTCTATACATGTTGACAAGACAAATTGGTTGAAGTAGGACCTTCTGAAAAGCCAGTTTAGCTCCCTTGACTAGGAATGTTCCTGCCTGTACCAGCTCAGGTGTTAGGGAAAACTCAAGACCCACTTATTCTAACTGGAATGTCACAGAGGTACTTAGAAAAGTGGAAAAACAGCTTCTAAGACATCTGGAATTAGTGTTGTTAAAGAAAGGGCCTATATCTATAAAGTTATTATACCAATTTACAACCCCCTAAGGCTCAGACTTAGCCAACAATATTTCTGACAAGTAAACGAATCAGTACAAAACAAACAGAAGAAATACAGATGTCTTCCTGGATCATAAATAGAGCATTCACATTCATTCTTCTTAATTTTCCAGTGTATGAATTTGATCTTTCACAACTAGATATAGCTTTTAGTTATTTCTCTCAGAACTTATTTCTGTCTGATGTACAGGTTACAGGTTACTTATCTATGGACAACAATTACTAGAATAGACTGCATTAACATAACACTGATGTATGCTTTTTTTCATATATAATTTTGTTTTTCCCTTTTACATAAGCATGTTCTTGGCCAAAGAATTTATTTTATGATCAGTTTAAAATTGCCACTAGTGTATTACATAAAGGGTGACGGGTCCCAGAGTCATAATTTAAAGAAACAAGATTAACCAGAACACACTAAGATAAGAAGCAATATCTTTTAGTTTCAATCAAGAATGTCAAATAATATCTGAAAAATACAGGATGATATCAGAGAAGCAAATACTGCAAGAATACTGCTTGTAATAAGGAACAGTCTCATGTTTTATGAGATTTGAAAAGCCACTCTCATCACCTTTAGTTAAAAATTCAGGAAAGTAAGTTGAAAGTAATACTCAGTTATTGACAACTTCTGCAGCTCAAGACCAAAGATCCTTAAACATGGAATGAACAGGGTGTCTGAGAGGCTCTGCCAGCTCCACCCTTGGAGACACTCAAACTTTACTGTGAAAGATCCTGAGCTACTTGATCAAACATTGACGTTGGTCCTGCTCTGAACAGTGTCTTGGACAAAGTCCCCTTCCGGCCTATGTTTCTGTGTTTCTAATGTGAAGGGAGAGGGGGATTCAGGTGGCAGGCTATGCTTATTAATGTAAACACCCAGGAGGTGAGCTGCATAAAGCATCTACCCACCATTTAAGTGAAAACTGGTAGGGGTACCAGAAGTCCTACTGACTAGTATCCCTCTGAAAGAGAAACTGGAAGGTTTCCTCTCTTGTATTTTCTACTTCCCTAGGAAAGTTCAAATCAGTTAACAGATAAGTAATCTTCAAAGCCTACCTAAGGTCAGTACATCCACCAGAACCAGAGAGGAAATTTGAATCTTGCCATCCTCCTTTTCATGAACTGTACAAATTATGAATCAAATAGAAGATGCATTATATATTTTCAACACGCAGCAAAAATAACTGATCTATTTACAGCATTCACACTGATTCAGCATCACCCAGGGAGGTGACTCAAAGCAATTTGAGTTCAAAAACAGTTCAGAAAAAAAGCCTTGGAAATTCTGTTACAAGTTTTTCCATATATTAGCATAGCTGTAAAGACAGAAAGGCTAGTCTTTTACTGACAATTAATTTTCTTATAGGATATAGTCTTAAATACCCAATTAATGATATCTCAGTATCTTAAATTATGATTTTATATTGGTTGTATTTGTGTGCTTACTCCTGGCAGAAATAGAATACTCCTTAAAACATCTAGGTTTACAATGGAGACTGAAGCGCTTTATTTAAAAAATATTTATAGACACATAGATGTAATATAACCTTCCATATACTACCCTACTAATGTGCTGTAAGCTGTATTTTAGACAGTTGGGCTTCAGGACATTTAATATTTTATCTCAATTTCATAAACTACAAGAATACCTCACATACACTAGATGGAGGCACTTCTCAACAAGATAGAAAGGTTGGCCACCGACTCACTTGACAAACGTAAGAGTAGAATTATGCAACCATATTTTGGTTGAGATTGTCATTAGACAGTTAATACATTCGGTAAAAATCTTCATATATTAAGAGAAAATCTGTTGGTTTCAATTATATACGAAACAGCCATGCATAAAATATTTATATGTATGCAGCTAGTAGATTGCATACTCTAGGCCTAGATCATGTTAAGGAATTACCATCCTTTAATGCTATGCATGAAGATGCATTGTTTTATAGGTTTGATACTATTTATTCTGAAATGTAGAGAAGACAGAAGAATCAACATTTTTAGAAGGGAATTCTACAATTAATATTTATTTTAGAGACGATTTCCCATTTTCCCTAAAATAACAGAAAGAACATTCTTAGCTTTCAAATGAGTTTGAAATTAGGTTTGCTAAGGGGGAGTAAACGAACTGAGTTTATTAGACATGAAAGTTTTCTTTGTGGACAGTAATGTCTAGCTATGAATAAATTAAAATGATTGCAAATGTGTCATTGTAATTATTATCACTATTATACATCAGCAATGTGGAATGGTGGAATGGCCAAAAATACGCATAAAAATAATGAAAATTTGGATCTTTTTCTTTTCTTGATAGAAACAGAAGTGACAAAATATTCACTGAAGGCTGGAATTACCTCACTCTGGATGGAATTATTCTTGTGCAAGTAGGATCTTCATCAGTACTAGGAATGGAAGATGAAAGCTGGCAAACCTATGCTTGTTATATAATGTAATGAAAATAGAATTGATTTGTGAAAACCTGCATCTACACTGCATATCATCCAAAATCTATTCTGGATGAAAATTCTAGTAATATTGAACACATACAACTTTGAGGAACTATCTACAAAAAGGTAGCAAAGGGAGCAAAGGGCAGTAAATTAAAGCTATAAAATGTACCCCAAAGAAAATATAGTTTTGGGACTACAACACAGCAAAAAACCAAGAATCTCTTTATCTACGGGTTTTTTTTCTTTTATATTAATTCCAAAGTATTTTCCTGTAAACTGCCATGTGACTTTTTTTACTATTACTTCTAGAGTCAAAGTTAAAAATAATGCATGCACAAGTACATTATCTAATTGGAACACGCAGTTACAATGGTTGTCCTTGAAACCTTTTGGTACAAATAATCAGAAATGTAGGTAGTCTGACAGAACAAGAGGTGCTCATTATCATACATTGTCTCAGTGTTTTATACTTACTTTTTGTGAGTTTACACATGGGTTTGAGTAAAAAAAAAGAGGAGATGGGTCTTATCTGTTTATGTCGATTAGGCTTCAAGATTTTCACGATACATTTGTCTGAGCAAGCCTCCTTTGGAGTAAGAGCAGTAATGACTCATAAAATCTTTGAAAGCATTTTATAGGCTTACAGACTTTGGAACCACTTTTGTGTGTCACCTGAAAACCATTTGCTCTCATTTTCATCCAAATTCCAGCACTCTACACATGCTCCACATATCTGTGGCTGTCTCTCCTGTATACTGTATTCTAGAGTGTACATATATGTGTGCATGTGGGTAGGTGGGTATATAAAATGTATGTACTTTGCAGTGTCAGTACCTACACCTTTCTTATAACTATAGTCAAGTAAATGTCAGATAAACTCTTAGTACAAGTATCTTCCATCTGTAACAGAAATGACTCTTTTGAAACTCAATACAAAATGTTAAAACTAAATAGGAATGTGAGAGTCAAAAAAAGAAAAACAGTAAAAGCATATTTCACCTTATTATCACAGAAGTAACAGTTTTAAAAAATGATGCTGTTTAATCCTCTGCCTTGTAAGAATATAGAGAGTCACCAATCAATATAAATGGGAGTGTAGTAGTATATTCTAAGTAGTATATTATCGTCTTCCAGTCCTTTCAATGGCTGATAGATGAATAAAATGCATATTTGCTGAGAGATGAATAAGCTGTTTGGTCAAATGTTCTCTTTAGCAGAACTAGTGCAATTTCACTGAAATGGATGGTGTTGCCATGATTTATACTAGCAGAAAAATCTAACCATTTTCTCATTTTTTATACTTACAGTGCAGGAAAAAATATATTTTACAGTCATCTTTTCTCAAGAGCTAGCAAATAGTTTCAAAAATAAAAAGAATAAAATATGAATTTATGAAATTCTTAAGGCTGTTCTGAAATCGTATAAAATTGGTGGCACTTGCATTTAATTTTCCTGTTCACCTAATGAAAACAGATTTGGTAAAACTTGAAATACCTCAGCTAGCCTACTTCTCTAATTATACAACTTACTGAGGTGACAAATGTAAATGTGTGCTCTAAAACTAAAATCTCATGGCTCCATCAAAAGAAGACCTGGTAATACTGTCTTGTATACCCCTACTTTCAAGATATGTGTTTAAGTGTTTTTTTCTTTTCTTTATCCTAAATTTCCTCCCTATTTACCATAGAGACTGTGCACAGAGTGACCATTTTTATCTTAACTTTGATTAAACTACCGCAGTCCGGGTTGCCGTTTAATGTAATTGTCACAACAGATTTAAGTAAACACAGTACACAGAAACCTGTAAAAAGCAAACATGCAAATATATACTTTTTAAAATTCCTTTGGCTAAGCTGTTCAAAATTCAGGATCAAATCTGCTTAAGTTAGAAAAAGCTTGAGTCTTGCTCACCTTAGCAAGATCTTTAGTCTTCAAAACTCTTGAGCTAGCTCTGAGTTACAGACAAAGGGGAGTGACATGTACACTTACATTCTGGCTTTTGGTAATATCATTGGCCTGCTAGAGCTTCAGTCACTCAGAAGATGTTAAGTATATCAAATAATAAAATGTCCATAATAATAATAATTATACATTTTACTTCTCATTTTCAAAATATAAGGCAACCTAAAAGCTGTAAATATTTTCTTCTGTGTTTTTTTTTTGTTTGTTTGTTGTTTGTTTTTTTTTTTTTTTCTGCTAAATTACTCTTGGCATTGAAGCAAAAAAAGCAGAGTGTACTGCATGTATGCTGAAAGGCATTCCCAGTTGATTTGACCATAAATGAGAGTATCTGGAGGTGGGGAGAACAGACCAGAGATATTATTGACAATTTCCCTATTGTCTAAATTCTGTGCCAACACTGTGTCAACAAGAAGGGATTTATTCTTTTGGACCCTTCCGTTCAGCTACGCACTTCCTGTTAATTAGATCAATACTTGTGTCTATTAGGAGCTGGCTTAATATTCTTAATGAAGGTTCATTTAAAGTTCATTCTGGTTACAAGACAGTTCTTTTCTTATCTTTGAAAGACCACTGTTTAGACTTAGTATTCATTTGTAGGTTGTAAGTGATCTTCATTTAAGGTTCGTGTTTGAAATCAGGACTAGTTGCACCACTAAGCAGTGAACACAATGAATTAAAAATAGTAATAATGCTCAAAGAAATTTCATTTTTCTTTTATCTCCTTAAGATGCATATGGCCTTTCATTTCTTACCAGCATAGACATAACTTCCTGGACTTGCATGGAAATAAATCTATCATTATGGCAAATCATTCTCTCTTAAAACTTATCCCTTTCTTCCATTTTAAATTGAAAACCTTTTTCTATCATACAGCTGGAAAAGGAAGAAGTATCTTAAAACTGGAAAGTAGGACAAGCCACCTGAAGATACCAACTCATTTAAATACCTAACTATCAACACAGAGGACTACAGACATCACAATCAACAATTCCTATGAAGTCAGCAAGATTTGTAGGTGCTGAAAATATTCAGCAATCAATTTTATACTTAAAAAGTTATTTATGGCCTTGATTCTGACATATACAGTTAAAATGTGGCTATTCTGTATTTAGTACACTTTGTAGTCAGACTGTTGTTCAAGGGATAATATATAGTTAGGTATCAGCAGTTTGGTCTTAAACATACAGCTGACAGTATTTATCACAGATTAAAGCAGACTACTATAAAAATTGCAGCTCAAAGGCAGCTTTTCTAGCAGAATAGAATTTTGAGTGTATGTTGTTTTTCTTTTCTTTACTGTCATTATAAACTAGCATGGTGTCCTTTGAAGCCGAATAAAATCCATCAAACTACTTCCTGTGAAGAGATCAGTAAAACTGTCAGTTTAAGGGCTGATCTTGGGATGACTGATACCAATTCCATGAAGTTATCTTTGGTAAATATTCTAAACTGAGTAGATACTGTGTACTATTTGATGGACAGAAATAGCCTGAAGTTTCACAGTTCTAGTCTCATCACACACAAAAAGAATTGGAAGAAAAAGATGCAGTAAAGACACTATCTAAAAAATGTGTTTTGGAGAAAGCAAGAATTCACATCAACTTATGTTGACTATTTATTTTGCTTCTTTTTGTTTAGCAGGGGGGAAGGCTTGAGAACTATGACTGAGACACTTCTGCATTCCATGGGATCCTCTGGTCCCTTTCAAGAAGGAGCACATTGCTGTAGTGTAATTTTTGTAATATTTTCAGTCTGCATCTTCTTTATTTTAATAGGCATTAGTTAAACTAGTTACAGCCATTTGAACTAGTGAATTTCTGTCTGCTGAGAGGGGTGGCTTCATGATTTCATATAATTTTCTAGATTTTTGGCCATTAAACATGGGAGGTGGATGTCCCTGACTTGAATTAATCTAATCTTAGTGTCTAACAGCCCAAATTTGATCCCCCAAGGCACAATAATAAATACCTACTTATTAAAAAACAAAAATGTTGAGAGATATATATATCAAGAGAGACAAAATATTTCTGCAGAGGACTACTTAGAAAAGCACACATATCTTTTGACTGTTATTTATTCAATATCATAAAATATTTCTCACAGAGCTGAATGTATTCCTAACATGTATCAGCTAACATGAGAAAGTCTATCCAAATTTGTGAGTCAATATGAAATATCTGAAGACCTAATCTATCTACTTTTTTTACCTAATCTACCTAATTTTCCTAGTCTTTTTTTCTGTAATGCTTTCTGTTGTTTAGAACAATATCTGTTACTATGTACTCTGTTACTATGTGTTCTATGTACAATTTCCACAGTAGATATAAGTAAAGATGTAAGTATAGCACGTTTTACATAACACAAAATACAGCTTAAAATATGCCAAACTTGAGATTCCCTGTCCTGTTATCATTCATCCAAAAAGCAAACAAGAGAAAGTAGCAATTTAAACTCCACTGCATTAAGAGGAAAGAAACGTAAGTTGAACATCCTGCCTCCTACAAAATTCCACATTGCAGTCTGAAGTAAAACATGCTGATGATAATACTCAAATATATAATGTTATTTTCATTCTAATGATATTTCCACTCCTTTCTGAAGGATCAAATAATGATGTCTAAATAAGTGTCTACTTGCAGAACAAAACTAGCATGCAACAATTTTACTTCCAGATTAGAGCAGATAAATGTATATCTGCAGCACTTCAGAAAGTTGATTTCAAATCAAAGTCTGCCATTCTTCTAACTACAGCACACTTACTGACTTCAGAGCAAATACAACAAGCTCTAGAAAATGCATCATTTGTCCACCTTTATTCCCTAATTCTAATGTATGAAAAGACTAAAAAGTTGGTATTTTTCCCCCGTGAAATAATTCAGTTACTGTTTTCTACATTACTCCCAACAGCATTAGAATCCAACTTCTCTCTTCCCTAGCCATTTTAATGGTAAAAGGATTCAGATGTAAAATATATGTAATATATTACTTATTCTTTGTATTTCATATCTTTTAGATTACTAGCTAGCTCTAAATGAAATCATGAATGGAAATAAATATAATGGGACATCTATAAGAAGCACATACATTGTGAATGGGTTGCAAATTTAGCTGTCACTAACATGGACAGTGTTTTTCTCTACAGTTACAATTTTTAATCCAACTTATTTTACAAGAAATAAAGAATTTTAGCAGCCTTTAAGAATTTGGGAGAAGAATTTAATTTTTCTATATTGTAGTAGATTACACTCCTGAAAGAAAGGCATCTAAAAACTCCTAAACTTAGTTTCCTTTATTTCATAGTCATATAATTATTTTCCAGAAAACCTAGCCTCAAGACCTAAAATCAGTTTACTGGACAGTGTTAATTTCTTGTGAGAATAACTTACTATATTGGATAAC
The DNA here is from genome assembly GCF_000690535.1 of Cariama cristata. Taxonomy (NCBI): domain Eukaryota; kingdom Metazoa; phylum Chordata; class Aves; order Cariamiformes; family Cariamidae; genus Cariama; species Cariama cristata. The sequence continues at coordinate 49,316 of NW_009609880.1, forward strand.
ATCCATTTATTACTTGAATTTAATTTAGAATTTAATTTCACTTTAATTAAATTCTTTCTACATGTTCAAAAGACCTATATCTAACTGCATTCAATTTCACAAATGACTTTACATTAACAACCAATTTATCAATTTTCTCCATAGGGATTATGTATACAGCATGAATATACAAAAGCAAAAGGCAAAAGCAAGACAAAACCCATTCAACAATACTATTACATGCAAAGGAGCAACAAAGTTTATCTACTTAATGCATCTAATCTAAATAAAAAGAATTGATGACATCTGTTTATAAAGAACATACTGTTTATTATTGTTTAATCACATTATTGAAACAATGGTGGGCAATAAATTCATAAGCCAGAAAAAATAGTGACCTTTAATAATTATTACATTTACTTTTATTAATTAACATTATTGATCCTCAAAACCTTTGTTTTGTGGGTACTCCCCAAACAAAATTCCCTATTCTAAAATGTGACAGACAGCATCACAGTGCTGTTGAAAAAATGAATTATGCATGGCAGCTGAAGAAGAGAAAATATAAAGCAAGATTAAGGTGCATGTTTTTCTTAGATCATCAGCAATTCTTCTCATAATTTACCAACTGCTATCATTGTGTTATAAGTTGAAGTATAAGCAGTGGAAGAAACAGTCTGAAGCTTATAAAATTAGAATCACCATGCTCAGAGCTTTTATTGGTTACATCTCCCAAACATTAAGTGAGATGGAGAAAGTTTAGCAAAGCATGATCCAGATTTAGACTGCTTAAATACCACCTCTATCATTCTGCTTAGTGTTTTCTATTTGCTCGCTCTACGCTGTCATCCATGTTTGGCCTAGATTAAATATTGCCATAAGTATTTACCTAAATCTGAACTTTATAACAGAAAGATGAAACAACTGAAGCTGACATTGAAGCAGATGAAAAGCTGAGGATAACCTTGCAGTAAGAAAGGAGTCCCAACAGTATAGATGACCCAAACTCTAAGGAGGTTTATAAAGTAAAGGCTTGAAACACTTAACGTATGAGAATATGGAAGGGATGTTGTTACAACTACTGAAGGTGTTTCCATGTCAACAGGAACTAACTTTAGCAATTGCGTTTTGAAATGCCTCCGGAGCAGAAGCCAGAGGCCAGACAAGATACAAGGAATTTTAAATGGCATTAGTTGGATACATTTTGACAACTGAATCCTACATTCCTTTTTTTTACTCTCTTTGTACCTTCACCTCATGGTGTTTAGTGTTTTGGCAAGCATTCCTAGAAGATAAAAAAGGCAAAAAAGTATGTTCAAAAGTAGTAATTTTCCTACTTCTCTTTCAGCAACTCCAGCATTACAGGCCATTTTCCACTCTGGTTTTGTTCAAATTTATTTATGTGGCTGAGAAGTAAAAGAATTTTCAGAAGTATATTTTAGGTAGCTTATAAGTATCCGGAAGAACATTTCCTGTTTTCTTCCTTGGAACTGTCCATCACAGTCTCACCTGAGGCTCTGGGTACTTCTGCAAAATAAGTGAGCAAAGCCCTTGAACTGGGTGAGTCAGCAAAGAGAGGGAAAGAAGGCTGACTATACTGTGAGTTCAGCAATGGGGGACACTGAAGGTACAGTCAGTCAAAGTAAAAAGCAACAGATCAGTGCAGCTACAAGACAAAATAAAGCAACCACTTTCCCTCTTACATCGAGCAAAATAAATGCAGACATATTATTAAGCATAAAGGAGTCTTTCCAAAATACTGTAGAAAAGTCCCATTTCCAAATCAGATGTCCTTGTCTTGTGACATGGAAATATGTATCTGCTAGAAGAGGAAAAGGTGGCAGGTCCTTCTCAAAGGATGACCATATGTCCTCTTGTACAAAGGATAGCCCTGCTGAGCTAGGGAACCCATACGAAAGGAGGAGTCTGGCTGCAAGGGTGAATAATTCTACTTTTAAACAAATAGTTTGGCTTGTAGTCTCACAGAGAAATGCACAGTGACTTGGCTGTGAGTGCAAAACAAGAGGACTACACAAAGTGTCTGAATAGGTTTGCAGAAAATCTCAAGGTCCATGGTCCTGTGTTACAGGAAAAGGTAAACCAGAAGCTACAGAAGCAAAATTGGACCGGGCTGCACAGGAAGCTGAAAAGAGGCTCTCCATGCTAGTATTCTTGAAACTGCTCCCAGGATGCAGAAAACAAGACAAAAAGGTTATTGAGGAGGCAAATTACAACACATGTTTGAGTCATGTCGTGAAAAAAAGAGGTATAAAGATTACTAGAAACAGGACACATTTCTGGTAGAGAGTGAGCTCATACAGGAAGGTCAGGTTTCCTTTAAATCATGATTAAATCCAAGTGGATGGATTTTTCCTATCAAGAGGGTCATACAAGATTTTTAAAGTTAAAAAATGAGGAACAGCAATAGATATTGTAGAATGCCTTCAACCAAGATGTGCTGAAGTTTGTTGTACTCATGATGCACCTGACAACCACAAAGCCAAAATATCCTGTATCTTCAAGTGAAGGATAGGACAGGAGTTGGAAATATTCAAGCAAGAAGCAACAGAGAACTTTCAGAATACACTGACAGTGAAACAGGACATTGAAGCAATGATATATGTGAAGTCTAAGAAATCACAGAATCACAGAGTTGCAGAATGGTCAGGGTTGGCAAGGACCTCTGGAGACCATCTAGTCCAAACCCCCTGCCAAAGCAGGGTCACCTACACCAAGTTGCACAGGATCACATCCAGGTGGGTTTTGAATATCTCCAGAGAAGGAGACTGCACAACCTCTCTGGGCAGCCTGTGCCAGGGCTCTGCCACCCTCAAAGTACAGAAGTTCTTCCTCATATTCGGATGGAACTTCCCGTGTTTCAGTTTGTGCCCACTCCCCATTAACCCGTCGCTGGGCACCAATGAAAAGAGTCTGGCCCCGTCCTCTTGACACCCTCCCTTCAGGTATTTATAAGGATTGATGAGATCCCCTCTCAGTCTTCTCTTCTCCAGGCTGAACAGATGCAGTTCTCAGCCTTTCCTCATAAGGGAGATGCTCCAGTCCCCTCATCGCTTTTGTTGCCCTCCACTGAACTCTGCCCAGTAGTTCCTTGTCTTTCTTGAACCGGGGAGCCCAGAACTGGACACGGTACCCCAGACATGGCCTCACCAGGGCAGAGTAGAGGGGGAGGATAATCTCCCTCAACCTGCTGGCCACACTCTTGCTAATGCATCCCAAAATACCATTGGCCTTCTTGACCACGAGGTCACATTGCTGGTTCGTGGTTGACTTGTTGTCCACCAGGAACCCCAAGTCCTTCTCTGCTGAGCTGCTCTCCAGCAGGTCAACCCTCAGCTTGTACTGGTGCACGCAGTTATTCCTCTCTAGGTGCAGGACCCTACACTTGCCCTTGTTGAACTTCATCAGGTTCCTCTCCGCCCAACTCTCCAGCCTGTCCAGGTTTTGCTGAATGACAGCGCAGCCTTCTGATGTATGAGCCAACTCCTTCCAGTTTCGTATCATCAGCAAACTTGCTGATGGTACACTCTGTATAGGTTAAACAGGACCAGACTCAGTACTGACCCCTGGGGAACACCACT
>NW_009609881.1:0-11731 GCF_000690535.1 Cariama cristata
TAGATAATATAAAAATATAATATTTCTTGTTTTCAGTAGGATTTTCTTGTTTTCTTGCTTGGATATCTATCCAAGCATTTAGTAGAGTCAAGCTGAATACTGAATGTGGTGGTTAGGAAACGTTCAAGAACCTCCCAGCACTTCTAATAAACTGTATGAGCATTCTGCATGGCCAGAGTCTGCACTGATTTGTGAAAAAAAACTTCTTCACACGGGTTGTACTGAAGTTTTCATGCAGGTAATGATGACATAGAATTGGATCCCTTCTTTATGCTAAACATTTGGAAAAGAGAGAACAGATCTCAGTCTTCGTGAGGCTATACACAAGAGAGCAGCTGCTCTTAACTGTTATGCCAGTTCAGGGTTGGACACTTTTCTGTTTGAGTATTGCACTTGTTGAAAAATGCAGATTTAGGTCAGTGCAAATCTGATTATGAACTAACATTGATATTAAATTTGTTAGCAACAGACATTTCTGAGTGAAGGCTAAAATTGTTTGTTTGCTCTTTCCCGAAGGGGGATGTTTCATTAAAACATTTACACTTAAGTTTTGAAATAGAAGGACAAACAAAAACAACCTAAAAACAACCTGACATTTTATTTGATTGAAAATGATTGAAGTGAGGAAATGGAGGAGGGGAATAAGGGAGTATTTCATGCTGGAAAACTATTCTCCTTTGTTCACCTGTTTGTTTCAGGTCTGAACAAACCAAACCACTTTTTGATGTTTTGGTTTGGCTAGTGCCATTGATCCTCAGGGCTGCAATAAGTCTCAGAAGACATGCAGAACAGGCTACTGTGATCATACCTACTTGCCCCCCAAGCTGATTGTGAAAAAAAGCCACAACTTTCTTTTTAATAGACCTTGATGCATTTTTCTAACATTAATTTGTTTCATCACCCTTTGAATTCAGTTAAGACTTTTGGTACACAGAAAGCAATCTGGACAAAGTATTACCTGCATTCGAAGAGCCACTAGACAAATTCACGGAGGAAAAAACAAAGCTCCATCGTTGCTGACACCCTTTCATGCTGCCTCAATGGACTCAGGGTAACTGAGCACCAGGCCCAGTGTCATGCCCAGCGTCAGTCTCGTATGACCTCTCACATATTTGCAAAGTATGATGCAAATTAGTACTTGCAACAGTCCTTCAACTATACTCCATGTATATAAGAGTGATCTCAGCTCATTTTCAAGACAGACAATTAAGATTCAGTAAGATTAAATGACTGACCGATTGTTACTTAACAATTCATTTGTGAAGTGTAAATGATTAATTGGAAGCTCTTGTCTTCCTTTCACCTGGCCAGAATGTTTCTATTGCAATGTAGGGAATAGACCATCAACAAACCTCTCCATCAGAAATCTGTAATCTTTTGCTGATGGCTTGCTTGGCAGGCTCTATGGATGCTTTGGGACATTGCCCAAGAAGGGCCCAAAGAAATTAATTGTCTCCTCGCCTGTTCTGAAATATAGGTCAGCCTTTCATGGCTGTGCTAAAGCAAAGACAACCTTAATCATCGAGGACAGCTAGTAAAACCTGGAAAATGTGGAGGTTTTCAGGCTCTCCCATTGAGGATCTTCCAGGACAAAATAACATTCTGACTGCCCTGGAGGTAGCCTTAACTTAGTGGAAAAAAAAAACAGGCAGACAAATGAACAAGGAAACCAACTGTCCTAAAGTCTGGGACCTCTTTTGTTAGCTCCTTTCAACCTCTTTCTTCCTAGCTGCCTTTCAATTCCCAGAGGATGAAGCCAGTTTTTTAAACTGGAAACTGAAGTAGAAACATTAAGTAACTCAATCAGAGAAAATGCAACACAGAGTTCAGAAACTTTGGACTCTCCCTCCAACGTTCAAATCACCAAACAGCCCACCTCTGGAAGGATGAAATCATCATATGGGGATGATACAGACAACTCCATTGGGCTGCTATTGATGTGGTTCTGATGAAACTTGCTCTTTAGCCCATTTTGAGACTATCAGTTCTTCTGGCCCCAGTGTGTGCTTGCCTTTGCAGGAGAAGCAAAGTCACCCTGTTGGGACACAGTATTCCTCCGCTAATGTTCTTACAGAGCTGGTTGGCAATAGCCCAGAGACATTATCTAGTAGTGGCTTTACCACCTAGGCCAATCACATGTGTGAACAGGAATGTCTATCTGCTTGGCTTATTTGCACAGCATTTTGTAGTGAGTTTGGCTCTTGGAGCACATTCTTCATCATATCGGGGAAAGAGCCAGTTAATTTTTAACCTTCCCCCACTGAGAGATATAGTAAGTCTTTATCTCCTTGATGCAAATTTGCAGTACCAGTGTCAGAAAAGATGATCATCAGCATTTATTTCCTGGATGACTTCAGAAATATCAAGACAAACTGCACTTATTTAAGGGTACATTTCTCAATGCTCTCAGGCTTTGCTGCTGTCTTAACATCAGCAGCCATTTAACCACTCTAAGCTTTCAGTATTTTTCCTAACTTGGTGTAAGCAAATATTGATCGTGACTAAGATAGTAATTGAGTTCATTCATGATAATAGATGGTCCATTGGCTGCACCCATTAAAGCTTCTTTAAAAGCAAGAAACAACTTTAATTGCCTGGAGAGACATGGGATGATATTGCAGCAGATTGGAACCTATTAATAACAGTAAATTCAAGGTTTACTCTAGCTTGTTTATGCTTGTTAATATTAAGCTTCACATGGAATAGAAAGATGACTAAAAGGGGCATTCCAGACAGAATACTAGCCTGATCATGCAGCTTTTATAAAACACTCTCTTTAATCGCTAAAAATATCTTCATACAGAGCTGCAGAACTTTCTTGAAAAGAGCCTGTTCTCAATTAAAAGGGTTTTTTCTGCATTACCTGAAAGATCTGGAAATTTGGCATTTGTTTTATGCCCTATCATTTTGTTTGCCATAGGAACAGAGGACCAGAAGGGATCACCACTGACTTCCTATGAGTTACTGCAGAGGAAGGATGCACACAGTTTATAAACTTCTAGTGTCTGTGTCTACTTGAAAACCAGAAGCAATTATAAATATGTCTGCAGGTCTCCACGAATCATTTGAGGGGCTTTTGTAAGGCAAGACTTTCAAGATATTAACAAAAAGCTGCTTCAGGCTAATAATAGTGGCTGGCAGACGTATCTCAGTACCTCTCAAATTTCAGTAAACCTTGGTACACAGGCAATGAGTTTCATTTTTGTAAATACCCAGGCAGAAAGAACTCACGAAGAAGAGAGGATTAGTAATCTAGGGATGAGGGCAGGATACCTTTTCCATATATTATTCCAGAACCGCTTGGTCTTCCTTCAGTTCAGAACTCACCAAGAAGAGAGGATTAGTAATCTATCTAGGGATGAGGGCAGGATACCTTTTCCATATATTATTCCAGAACCGCTTGGTCTTCCTTCAGTTCTCAGCATCACCGGTGCTTCACGGAAGAGCTGCTGAGCTGCCTTAGCTTTGCCTTGGAGCTCTGTGACCCTGATAGCACAGCTCCTCCTTTATATATCCCAAAGCACCTGTGAAACAGTACCAAATTAGGATGGTGGGATTTCATAGCCATGCTGCACCAAGAGAAACAGAGAAACAGATCTCTGGTTTCTTCAACCTATTATCTATGCTGGATATTATCTGAAACCAACTGCTTCATTAAAATTGGCAGGCATGTGAAGAGGACTCTTGAGGACAGTTTCCATTGCGCTCTGCAATATACCGAACTTTGGTTTTCTCTGGATGAAATGAAACATTATATTTATTATGAGGTCATTCCATATTTTTTTTTAATAAAAAAATCCTCCTGTGGTTGGCAGCGTGTCTAAAGCTGACATCAGCAACATCTGGGAGCACAGACTAACACCTCACAGATGCTGAGCAACAATCTCACTAAAGCTAATGAGAAAGGCGTTTGTTCATCGCGTATGAAAATTAGGCCCCCAGCCAACATTTTCCTATTTAAAGTTAGGCATTGCAATTGCTACTGAGTATCACAAACACGTTCCAAATGTGCCTGCAATAGCATTACATTTTTCAGATACGAAAGAAAGTCTTCTGTAGTTAAGTATTACTTTCCTTTTTATCCATCCTGAAAAGTTTAGAGCAAAGGCAAATGGATATTTGATAGATTTGTCACACAGAAAAGCCAACATCCTCACAAATCTCTTCAGGAATTCCTGACACTACCCCCCGCCCCTCGACAGCTGAGAGAGACCTTACAGCCACCCACTCGTGGGCAATCATTGAGTTTTGGGGAAGTATTACTTTAGGAAATTAATGAGGAAAAGCAACTCCTAAGTGCAGTGGCTTCATCTTCATTAAGCAGTTTGCTGATTCTGCTGTCAGTCCTAAATATCAGTTTATCAGTGGACTCAGAAGTCCGCTCTCTAAGGTCTCTTGCATATGCACTTGCTGCTCAGTATTTCTCTTGCAATGCTTGATTCAGCATTAAATTAGCCTCACAGAGAGAAGGTGAATAGCTGTGACTATTTTTTGCTTTGAAATGGGAAAAATCATGCTTCTGTGATAACACAACAAACATTAAACAAAATGATTGAATGTATACACCTGCCTGAATTTAAGGTCACAGTACATCTCTCAGAAAAGGTCATTTTCACTCCATTTGCACTAAGATACGATGTGACCTATGATCCTATCATGATAATCTGAAGAGCCTCAGTGAACTTGTCCCATTTCCAGAGAATGAGATTTAAGAGTGTTACTGCCTATAGAGAATTCAGAAATTGTTTCAAAAGCCACTGATGTGCCAAGCCACAAGCCTAGAAAGCAGACCTGAAATATTTTATTCACAGCAATTTCAAGGGGAGTATGTCTGCGTACTAAGGAGGTAGTCCGGCTGATGCTCTGAAACAGCAAAAGCACAAATGCTTGGGTTTTATGTGAAATGCATTCCAGTGTAGCTTGGCTACAATCCAGTGTTCAAAGAGTAGAAAAGTCCCAGACAGGTGATTCAAAAGGACCATGTGTCAGTAGGAGCCTTGAAAGCCACAAAACATGATGACCTGGACAAAAATCAGAAGAATTTCAGGCACATGAAGTTTGGACAGGAAAGAGGAAGGCAGTTTGCCCCCCTTACGAGAGGGACTAGCTGAGGGAGAAGGGATAGAGCTACACAAGGGAGACAGGTTCTGTGTTTCAGAGGAAAAGCTGTGACCTCAAGAGGATTCCTGAGCACCTCAAAAGCCTGAGAACCTATGACAGCAGTAAAGGAATGGAGGCAGAGAAATGTACACAATATTTTATTATTTCCTTGCATACATCAGCACTTAAACTAAAAAGTGATTATGCTTCTAAATCTTTTCATAAGCATGTCTTTATGTTTTAGCTATACATTTAACTGAAACGTTGAAGAAGTGAATTGTAAGTCCAGAGCACCTACAGGGAAAATCCTGTAAGCTATAAAGTGATTAGCACTAGACCTGGGGACTCAGATAAGCTGAGCTACTGGTTGCTCTTCCTCTGCAGGGTTCAGAGACAGGGAACCTGCATCCAAAAATTCATTGGTTCTGCAGTCTATTTAGATAAATATATTTGGGAGAAGGCAAGACTCAACTGGGAGCTGCCTAATGAGTACCTAGGCAGCGAGAGCCCTTGCCAGTGTGAAAGCAAGCCACACCAAGAGCTTTTCAGTGAGGCCTTGTTTCTGGGAACTGTGGTTTGTATCAGTCAGTATAGGACCAGGTTCCACACTGGGCACATGACACTATGCTGAAACATTTTCTGAATTAACGTGGTCAACTGAGTTCTCTTGGAGAAACTGCTTCCCAGATACTGAGTTCCTCTGCAAGGTCCTTTGGTATCTGTGAAATAGGAATGTTGTCGCTAGCTTGACTGCTTTTGAAATTTCAACCATCACTTCAAGTGCCATAAAATTGGCCTTTTCCCTCTTGTGAGCACAATTCACTTGAGGGTACTGAAGCAAGGCAAGTTCATATTTGTGCCTGTATATTGCTCATTCAGGTGATCAGGGAAGAAATCACACTTCATTGGTGATGTGTTTGATCCTATATGGTATGAAAATCACAACACGCACTGCACAAACATGATGCTTACCAGCTTCCACCCTGCTCTGTTCTTAGCCATATGCTTTATAACCTCTCTTGCGCACACCAGCATCCAAAGGGATGTTAACTCTGGTGCAAATTTAGAAGCAGACCCCTGCATTCATGCAAGGTGAGGCAAGCAGAATTACAGGAAAGGTAATGCTGCCAAATGTCCCCACACTATTGTACATAGCACTAAAAGTAAGATGAGACCAGATATCTTTTTTGGAAATGAGAATGGCATTTCCCCCTATTATAAACACAGTAATTCATCTTACTCCATTTTTGTCCCAAAACGTGCTTTATAGGGTGGTTTTTCCCATTTTATAGCCTGACGGATTTTCAACATTGATTTGTTTGTTTTTCTTAATGGGCAAAAGTGTTGTACTGATGCACCTTGGTGCTGGGCAATATTAACAATCAGTTGTTTGTGGCTGACACTTCAAAGTGCGGGCATTAAGTGATGGATTAAACTTGTCATTCAAAAGCTCCATCCTGCTTTTATCTGTGGCATGCTCTGTCCTTGATAAAGATTCTCACCAAATAAGAAAAAATGCTTGGAGTATTCAATAAGAAAAGAGGAGAGATGAATCTAGATGAAAGAATATTTCATACAAGTGATGACTCATCTATTTTTATTTTCCATGTATAATTCCAGGGATGTGTAGAAAGCTGTGACTAGGGGATGCCCAATGAAAAAGAAGCAGCTTGGCAGGAATTGAGCACGAAATTTGCAATCAGGATCTTAATTAGAACACAAACACTGTCAAATAGTAACATTATCACCTATAATTGGTCCAACAGAAAGTAACACTAATTGTGACATTAGCAGCCAGAATGCTTTCAGGCAGGATCTCTGTTAAAATGCAAACACACTAATTGACATGATGAGGAAGATGAAAAAAAGAAGGTAATAAAAGAGGCTATTATGCTTTATCTTGGCAAATGGAAGGCTACTTTAGAAACATTCAATAGCCAAAGAAAGAGCAGGTAGCTTAAGCAACGCAGTAAATGAAATAATGAGCATCGCTGATTCACTGCCTTTGTCTCAGGGAGCCAAAGTGATTACAAAGTGAGGCGCAAGAGCCAGAATCTACTTTCTGCCTCATTAGTGTAAATTCAAAGTAGCTTCATTGAAGTCAGTACAGTTGAGATTTACAGGCTTTCAGATCTGGCCCCTCAATTACAAGCTCGGGATCAAAGTCTCGCTCTTCCTGGGACTCTGAACAGCAAGGCAGAGAGTAAGGAAATCAACCCATGCCTTTCATAAATGAGATGCAAATAGATCAGCAATTGTCCTGCCTAACCCTAGTGAGGGAAGATCTACTGAAGTAAAGGTTGGGCTGTCAAGTGGATCCCGTTGGTCTAACACACCTGTCAGGCAGTTTAGCTCAGCAGGCTTCAGAAGCAAGACCAGGGACTATGGCTGCTTCTCCATGAAGTCTGTGCTCTTCCTACACAGTCCTAAACAATATGTACATCGCCATAACCCATTGCCAGTTCCCTCTGTATTGTTCCTGCCAAGCTGACATGCTGAGATAGAGATTTTATCTGGGACTGGTCCTCATCCTCAGCTCTCTCTTTGAAATCTTTGTCGTGTACAGACACTTTGCTTTGAGGCCTTGCCACTGCACCTTGGATCTAACATATCCCCAGATAACCAATGACTTGTATTGGGAACTCAGTGGAAGGGGGAAAACATAAATGGCATCTCCCTCTGTTCTGTACACCACCAGGAGTGCTTATACTCAGTAGTCGCTATTTCTTCCCAAAATCATAGAATCATAGAATTGTTTAGGTTGGAAAAGACCTTTAAGATCATCCAGTCCAACCATTAACCTAGCACTGCCAAGCCCACCACTAAGCCATGTCCCTAAGCAGCACACCTACACGTCTTTTAAATACCTCCGGTGATGGTGACTCCAACCTAGCACTGCCAAGCCCACCACTACACCATATCCCTAAGCACCACACCTACACGTCTTTTAAATACCTCCGGTGATGGTGACTCCACCACTTCCCTGGGCAGCCCGTTCCAGTGCTAGACAACCCTTTCGGTGAAGAAATTCTTCCTAATATCCAATCTAAACCTCCCCTGGTGCAACTTGAGGCCATTTCCTCTCATCCTATCATTTGTTACTTGGGAGAAGAGGCTGACCCCCACTTTGCTACACCCTCCATCCAGGTCGTTGAAGAGAGCGATCAGGTCTCCCCTCAGTCTCCTCTTCTACAGGCTCAACACCCCCGGTTCCCTCAGCCACTCCTCACAGGACTTGTGGTCCAGGCCCTTCATCAGCTTCGTTGCCCTTCTTTGGACATGCAAATCTAGCTGAAAAACTGCTCTTAAATACCATCTCCTTTTTGATAGCTTGGCTTAATTCCTCAACAATATTTCTCTCCCTTTTCTTTGCTGACACTCTAACATGCCTGTCCAAATCACAGTCTCCACATGTGGCTGTGGGGAAGCCTTCCCAAGGCAGTGCTGCCCAAGGAGCTCACACTTTACATTCGCAGCTAAGTACAAGCAGAAATGTTAAAGAAATTTCTGATGCTTGCTCAGTCTATTACATACCCATCTTCCACTCACAGTACTCCAGTTTCCAATAGTCTTACGATTGATTTTGAGGCCGCATGCTATTGCTCAGCTCTATTACCCTAGTAATATTTCCCATGAAGTTCTGGCAAAGGTTTGCTAGAATGTGGATATGTGACATTTACTGGGTCCTTTCCAACATCTACACAGTTGCAATTAGAGCCCCAACAAGTAATACAGTTTTCTTGGCACAAATTTTTTAGTGTTTGAGGTTTGTGAGTCTTTTATCAGCAGAATGCTCCTTCCAGGAGTGTCACACCCTCAGCTCTCGCACACTGCTATCCTTTCACTGAAGTCCCCAGTCTGGCATGTGCTCTTTCACTTTTTTACTGGCACTGGAACGTAGGCCTACCAATGTGACTTTTTTCCTCCACTGCAAAGGCTAGTACTGTATTTAATCCACACACACACACACACACCCCCCCCCATCCTTTGAGACTTCCTTAGTTTTCCTCCACTTTTCAAAATTAATTGCCAGTGACAGAGTCAATTCATTAGCTAAATTAAAAACCTGGGAAGCATATTGTCCAGATCTGCTGATCCCAACCTATCGCAGAGTTGAACAAAGTATTTCCTTACCTGGCCTTCATTAGCAGCTGTATTGGCCAGGCTTCTATTCCTTCCCAAATGTCCACACCACTCTTCCTGTTAAAGACCAATTAAAAAAGGAGATAAAAAGGCAGGCCAGCAACTCAACCACTGGCGATCCCTCATTGATTTCTTTGCCTCTCTTCATTCATTAATGGCTCCATTTTCACTTTTTTTCTTTCGATGTATTAACAGCTGTTCCTATTTAATTTAAAGCCTATTAATAAAGACACCTCTTCATTTCAGTTTTCAGCTCTAACCTTCTTGTGTTTCGTGGGAATGAAACCAGGTAATACAGTGGGAAAAGTACACATCTACATGCTTTGGTGCACTATCTAATTTCCTTGGGACTGTTAAATAACAGTCTGTTAGCTGCCATGAGTCTCAGAACCCTACTTTTTTTTCCCCAAGCACACGCAGATTATGTCACTGAGCGCCATGTGTGCTTTAGGAATGCAGGGCTGCATCACCACCCAAAAGCAGGCAAAGACCACCCTCCCTTCGTCTTGTCCCCAGGCAGCTCAGGGCTTTCTCCATATTGTCCCCAAGGAAACATCCCCCCAAAAGATGGCAGAGCCACTTGGGTCTGTACAGTCCCCACATTGGGAACACTGGCCAGAAACAAATTCCCCTACTCCTCATTCAGGCATATCACGAAACCTTCTCCGGCTCAACAGCTTTTTTGGCAAATGTAGCAGAGAGGGCAGGGTGGCTGATTCAACTCCAGGTGACAGCACCCACAAATACGAATGGGGAGTGTGGGAGAAGGCTGCGGTGTGCCGCCACACATTTTTGATCTCATTCTGATTAGAGATCAGACAGCAAAGTTGCTAGTCACACCAGCTTGACTTATCATTAGGGCCAACTTTGACTTCCCACTTAAGAGGAAGGTCAGCGAGATGCCTGTATAATTTCCAAGATAAAGAGAAATTTGAGAAGACATAGTCTATCTTAGCAAGATGTTGAGCATAAAGGAATCAATTACATTGTTCTGTTCCTAGTACATGAGCTAAAAATCTGAACTGTGTCCTGGGTCTACCCAGTTACAGTCAATGGGAGACTTCCCAGCCCCCGAATCGAGCTCAGCATTAGGCTCGAATTGATTGAATCCTGGAGGAAAATATTGAGAACTGAAAACTGTAGAAGTCCCACAGCAGCGACTTCATTTGATGGAAATCTGACCTGTGCAAGCAGGAGAACCGCCCACAATACACTGTTTGTAGAGATTTTTAGAACATTTCCTGTGCTCAGCTTCCCATATTCTGCAATAATTGTCATTCTTCTCACTAGCATGTGATACTCAGGCAGAGTAAGATGATAGTCCAAAATAATGTGGTGAAGAGGGCAGGTTTGAGGATGTAGTTCTTCATCCACAATGGCGCACGTTTATATCCCTACCCAGAGTAAAAGAAGAGGCCGAATGAAAAGACTGATGGCCCACAATTAATTCAGTCCATTTAACATTTTTTTTCAGTAAGGAATCCGAGCTCAAAGGAATAGAAGCATACAGATCAACCTGAAATACTTCTGTGTTGGATTTTATGTTACACAACACTTGTATGTATTTCAGGATGTTTCCAGTCATCATCTTCTTCTGAGTTCCAAAGTATTACTAAAACTTACAAGTGAAGGATTAGGGTTCACATATCGGGCAAGTGAATCTAACAGACTGTGAAATAAGAAGAGTGAGGGGAAAACGAGAGTATGCCCAAAGCCCATGAGCATCACTTGGGGAAACGCCACCATCTTGGATGGCTCCGAATTAGCACACGTGTATGAGGCTGAATACAGCACCAAAGTGGCTTTTTTTGTATGAAGTATATTATCTAACCAATCCTTCGGCGATTGCCCTGAAGTTCTTTCCTCAACTCTTCTGTACAGAAAAGATCTTGGTTCCCTTTTCTAGCATCACGCCTGCAATTACACTCTTTGGCACTACAATTAAGGAGGCATTACACTGTGGTTCTGCTCCACAATATCTGTGTATTAACATTAATTTGATATAAGCAGAAGAATAACCGCATGACAGAATAATTGCACTCTAATGATTATATAGTTAAAGTACCTGGATTATAAAAATATACATGCATTAAGTATCAAACTAAAGAGATAATAATAAGTCATTAATTCATATAGGCAACTTCCAGAAATATGAATGAGTTATGATTAGCTATCCTAAGGCATAGCACTAATGTAATTACAGTAATTATATTGTATTTATTAAAGGTAAAAAAGGGGAAATTGTTGCACGAACCTTTCTTAAGGCTGTTGTTTTCATTCTGAGATGGAAGAATTTTGTTCAGTTTTTCAGAATGATTTATGCTCTAAGATTTCTCTCCCCTTCTCTTTTTTTTTTTTCCCCTACAGAGGAAAGACATCCAGCGTTGTTCTGGGGACGTCAGCCTTTAAGGAGGTAAGGAAGGAAGCCAGGAAGGAAGGGAAGGGAAGGAAAGAAGGGAAGAAAGGGAAGGATGGGAGGAAAAGGAAG
>NW_009609882.1:0-350 GCF_000690535.1 Cariama cristata
TAGGCATATTCTGTTTTGACCAAGGGATGAATATTAGGTGGGGGGGTCATTGGCTATCATCCTAGCTTCCCGCAGGTCATTCACTGGGTAAATGGAGGAAGTTTGTCGGATACCTTTTTCCTGCATTTGGACTTCTACTTCTGCTAGGGAATCACTCTGTCCCCCCAATTCTTCCCTTAGGGCTTCTTTGAGGAGAGTTGTTTGGTATTTTTCCTCTTTTATCTTTTAGTTCCCCATTTTCATACTTTAGGGTCTCTATCTGTGAGACAGGCATTTTTATTATGAAAGGGCCACAAACTCGCTTTGGGGAGGCTTAATTTAGTTACTACGGTACACACAGCCATGGCTGG